>NC_029786.2:14714577-14720427 GCF_000816755.2 Arachis ipaensis
ACATATTTATTATGAAAATTTTTTAAATTATATATTTTATGTTTATAAAAAATTAAAAAATAAAATAAATAAAAAGAAAAGGAAGTACACAGCCAATTAAGAGTCAGTTCATTAAAAACAGATGAATTACTACTTCATTAAGTTGACTTCTTAGTATCTATCTGTTTAATGTATTGTGAACTTTTTACAATCGTTATATTAATAAGTAAATTGAATAAAATATCACTTTTCTTAATGTATTATAATATCATTTTTTATTTTAAAATTATTTTTATTTTTAATAAAAATTAATTTTTAATAGTTTTTTAAAATAGTATATATTATATATAAAAAATTTATTATTTTTTAAATAAAAAGTGAATTAAAATGAGAAGTAATTTCCTTATATTTTTTTTTAAGTGGAAGACTAAATTTGGTTTCTTAGTATTTTAAATCTACTTAAGAGGTTGTTAAAATTAGTCATTAAAATTAAATTTTTATTTAAATTAAATAATTATATTAATTATGAAAATCTATAAAGCACAAACAATTTATGAAAATACACAACGTAATACATCTCGAATACTTAGGTCTAAAAGTATTTATGAGCATATCCCGATGATTGAGTACCCAGGAGATGATACGCCACGATTTTGATGTATCTCAAATGCGCCCGGGATAAATACAGCTGGAGAAACGGATACTGAGTACCGGAGATATGCGCATAAAAAAAATAGAGTTCAATACCTGGGATACGGTCAGAGGAAGAATTAGGGTCACAGTAACCGAGATGAATGCAGAGTGAAAAATGGGGTCACAGTACCTGAGATACATATCTAATTACGGTGTATTTGCACCTTAGATAAATAAAAATAATTCTATATAAGAAAACTTCCGGACTCAACCATTACTCACAGTTCATTTGTATCTTTATTCTCTATTTTTAGCCTTCTTTTTTGTACTGATGGATAATAATAAGAAAAGGTGAGAAAGAAATGATTTTTGAGTCTAATTCAACTGTGATATTGTGCACTTTCAGTGTTGATTTTCTACATACTCTAAAGACTATCATACTTAACAACATGGGGGAATAGGTTCCAAAGAGATTGCGCGGGTTGCATATAGATTTTTATCAGCGCTTTTGAGTGGTTTATTTACTAACAAGTTATTCTGGCTCGAAGCTGATAAGCATGTGAGGATAATATTTGACGAAGATACTAGGCTAACGATGCAACATGTGATGGAGTGGTATGGTGCAGTTTGTGACGTAGGTGGTGGTTGTGGGTCATCCTTTTCAAGTTCGCAAATAGTCTCGTTGGATGCAAGGCCGATTTACTTCGCGCCAACCTCATGATAGTGTTGAATAGGACGATAGCGAGGGTGATTCGGATTATGTTGTCGAAACCAGATCATCTAATGAGAGTGATTCTTTTGATGAGTTTGTACCAGAGACTCCTACCAGTGTTGATGCTCGGTTTTTCCTGCCTCTCTCTTTGGCCATTCTGTAACACCCTAACTACCAAAGCTCACGCTTCCGGCTGCGCAACTCTGATAGCTCAGACATTACGACGACTTTTATACTATTTAATACTAAAATATGAGCCTGTTTAAAACTTTAAACCGCAATATCGCTTACCGAACCGAAGGAGGAACGGATGAACCGACACAACGGCGGTCTCCGAACCGGCTCGGCGGCAGCCCGGCAGCCACCCCAAGCGGCAGCGGCGACAAATTCCAATCACGATAACTGAAACCAACAGGCAGTGACCATAGTAACCTCGGAATTCAAAAAGGACAGAAATCCCAATTAAAACCCTTACCGGCATTGGATCTCGACGGCGGCAGAGGCGTTTTCCGGCGACGGCAGCGTGGTCTAAAGTGGCAGAAACGGCCAGAAGCTCCGGTGTGGTTCCGGCAGCCACAACCACTTCTCCGGCAGCCATTCACAACAGGCGACGACCACCGCAGCAGCTGGCTGGACGGCGGCAGCTTCTGACGGCAATGGAAGCTCCGGCGGCGTCGCGGGTGGCTTCCCCCTCTCTCTCGCGTCATGTTGAAGTAGATTTTGTAGAGTTCTATAAACAAGGTGCACACGGGTTTGGCTAAAGGCTAAAATATTTCTTCAAATATTTTAGAAAGGTAATTAGATGCACAACTTAACCAAAGGCAGTTCATAAAAATCGGGAGAGAAATCAAATGCTTGTTCAAAAATTCTCAAAGTTCATATTCAAACAAGCGTGTATAGCATTCATAGCAAGGATGAAAAAGAAGTTAAACTCCTTTTAGAAAGGAAACTCCAAGGAAAAAATTTGCACACAATCTGGTAAGGAAATAAGTGGTGCGTTACAAACAAACCGGTTTCCACTAAACAAGGAAGCTTTTCAAAACTTCATTTAAAATGGCACAAGTAAGAGAAAAACTGAATCAACAATTTCTCAAAGAATGGACTCGGAATTCGGAGTTAAAAGGCACAGCGCATTAAGACAAGTTCAAAGCTATATCAAGGAATATGTGAATCAAGAAGAACTCAAACAGAAAAAGACAGAGACAACAAGGATTCCAAACAAGCATATGCAATTGAGATCAAACAAGAATGCATATGAATAGAGAAATAGAGTGGAAACATCAAATTACTTTTCGAAAGGAGTAGCAAACAAGAACTTCAAGTTAGGACATGAAAGAACAAGTCGACTCGAATGAAATTCAAGACACAACTGAATAGCCTCGAGAAATAGTTTCTAGCGTTCTCAAAACCCGCGATTCGCTTTACCCAAAACTCGTATTTCATCTATGATAACCCATCAGTTCTTTCATATACAAAATCCACTAGTATTAAGCTGGCCAAACTTAATACCAAGAATTATGCAATGCAAGACTAACAGCGTTAAATCAATAGATCGTCATGTGCATAAAGCTCTAATCCTTGTCATTCGACAAGACCTAATACATGATAAACACTCAGAGTATGCAATTGAAGCATAGTCAGTCCATTCCTCAGGCTCTACAGGAAGAACTGATCTGATACCATAATGTAACACCCTAACTACCAAAGCTCACGCTTCCGGCTGCGCAACTCTGATAGCTCAGACATTACGACAAAAATCAATTCAAAATCACACTAAATCCAACAGTCGTCTCAGTGGCATATCTCAAGGAAACCATTTCAGAAATCAACTCAATATCAACCGATTTAACTCATTTCTAAAGCTTTAAAGAAACGGCTCAATAACAAATCATTTGTCCAAAACCAAGTCAATTAAAGTAAACCAGGCTGATTTCAAAAGTGCGTTCGGCTTTTCACATTATCAAGATAATTAACTCAATTCAACTCAATTCTCAACGGATCAAACTCAGATTTCAAATCTTTAAAGAATCAACATCAAAACATTATATTTCACAAGCCGCACAACAATTCAGCCAAACAAGCATCCTTAACCATTCGAGACAATCAAATAACACACAAGGCAGATACAATCACCAAATACCAATTGTCTCATATCAGTATCCATATATAATAATTCCAATACATAAAACATAGTTTTTGGAAAGCGCCCCTACCTCAAAAAACAAATCCATAATCCAAACGCGTCACAGAATCCTTTCCGCCTCAGCCCGAGATCAACAATCGAAATCCCGGCAGCCAAAACCTCGGTTCCAAGCCACTTTCGCAACAGTCTCAACAACTCTAATCGCAACATACAACAACCGAAACTCAATCGTATAGCGATTAATGCCACAACCTCAGCATATGATAACAGAATTGGTTGAGACGGAATGGCGATGGCGAAGGCACGGGTAGCGGCGGCGGCGCGACGCTCTTCGCGAAGCCTTCCTCCCTTCTCACGCGCATGCCCTCCCGTCAGACTCTTCCTCTCTCGCCTCAGTTCCGATCTGTGACGGAGGCGACCTCGCGAACAGCAGCGGCGGCCTCAACTGGGCAGGGCGCGGCGGCAGAACGGCTCCCCACGTGTAGCTCTCGGCGGTGGCGGCAGAACCCAGTGGCGCCGGCAGACAGCCCCTTTCCTCCCTTCTCTCTTCTGTTCTCCCGATTTCTGCCTTTCCTTTCTTTCTCTTCGTTGGTTTCTCAAAGAACAGTGTGTGTGTGTGTGTGTGTGTTTCGCATAGGGCTGCGCAGAAGGAGGATGAAGGAAAGCCTGGAGGCTGCGCAGCGTGAAGGAGGTTGGTTTCAGGGAATGGGTGTATCAAAATTAGGGTTAGGGTTACTTTTGTAATTTCAAATAAAAGTAGGGGTAATATAGTAATTGAAACTCAATTAAATTCAACACTAATTATATATAGAAAATACTATTTGTTCATCACTTTCACAAATTATTTTCAATAAAATGTCCAAATCAAATAATTAGAAATAATATACTTAATTTCTTCATTTTCCAAAATAGCAGTATTAATACTTAAAATATTACTTATTCAATCCAAACCATATAAAATCCTTATTATTTCATAACTATCAACTTTATACTTTAAATATAGAAAATAATCCAATAATTATAAAATTGGATAATAATCATAACTTATCTCAAATCCAATAAGTCAAAACTTGCCTTAATTGTTTTTAATAAAAATAATTTCTGAAATTAAGGCTATAAATAACCATATGATCTGAGACTTGGTCATAATAAGACTTTTCAAAAGTTCTGGGCCTTACACATTCCACAATTATCATAAGTTCCAAGCCATTATCACACTTTGAATTTGGATGCAATACAGCTGGATGATCCTTTCAACCCCAGCAACAAGGAGGACTACAATACGGATGGTGGGGGTAGAATTTTGAGTTGGCCATAGGTTCAAGAATAAGAATGTTGTTCTGATGGCAATAAAGAATTACAGTATTCAAAGGAACAACTGTTGTTGGAGTCCTCAAAGGGGTTGGTTCCACGATAAGGACTTCATATGCCATTTAAAATTATCGTGGAACCAACCGCTTTAAAGATTCCAACAATAGTTTTCATTAGGGCTGGATTAACAATATTACCCAAGAATATGGTGTAGTTAAGAACAACACCCATCACCAATGAAAGAACAAGGATCGTAAAAAATGCAAGAGAATAACTTTGCAAAAGAAAACTCTTGAAAAACATTTTAAGTTTTTAAACAAGTAGTGTAATCAATGCAACCATAGCTTGTACAAATATCATAATTGTAATTTGTATGTTTTGACAGAAATTACTTATATAGTGTTTTGTAACTTCATCTTTTTTGAATGAACTATGAAATTCATCTGTGTAATTTGTACTCATCATTGCAGCACCACATAGATAATTGCATAAAAACCAAAATCAGCAAAACGAAGCCAAAATAATATGCACTACAAAAGGATGCAAGATGCAGAGGTATGAATTACTTCAACCAGAAGAATTAGATAATCGAAGAATATCAATAACAGAATACATACGAGATAAGCACAAAATCAACAAAGCAACATAAACATTATAAAAGAAGTCACCTCCAGTCTCCCACCTTCTGCTTGAATTTCAGAAAATAATGAAAAAGCAATAGAAGAGTTTGATCCTACTAAAGACATAAATCAAACAGTTAGAATACAACGGCAAAAGAAGCGAGACAACAAGAATATGTATATTCGAGTAGTGAGAGCATCTATTGCAATAAATTCAATAGTGATGGGGTGCAGGAACGGGAGATGAGGTTGAAGGTTTTTCCGGTGTTGGTGTGAAAGATGTGGAGGAGGAAGAGTTCAAAGTCGAAAAATTTTACTATGAATAAGCTCAGCAGTGAAGGCATGAGTCGGGTGGATTTCATGTGTTGAAAGGCATGGGTTGGGTGGGTGGCTTGTTACTCGAAGGATTTGTTAAATAGTTGATTTGGATTGTATATATATACTTATCAAAA
>NC_029786.2:14720956-14721757 GCF_000816755.2 Arachis ipaensis
TTTATACAATCCTTTAATTACATCTATTCTTTTGGATAATTATTTATGCAGTCAATGTAAAAATAATTATCTTTGCTAAAGTGATATTATGTAATTAAATTTATGTATAAAATTTTTTTACACTGATTATATATCAAATATTAATCAAATATTAATTAAAAATAATAAATTTTGTTAATGATGTAACATTATTCATAATATATTACATTATAAAATATGTATTTAATTATTGATCGACTTATGCGTTCGGTCAGATTGAGTAAAAATCAATCCGAATCAACGCTTTGAACATGAGTCCATTTTGAAGATTGGGTCATAAACACCAATAGCTCATATGATAGAGAAATAATGCATCATAAATTCATAATAGTGATTATTTTCCTTCGACCAAAAGAAGAAAAAATTATTATTTTTCGATAAAAGAAAAGAAAAATAAAAAACTACTATGAGATTCATCTAACATAAATCATAATAGATTGGGTTGTTAGTTGTTTCTATGTATTATGTCTCATCATTTTTTATCCCTAAAAAACAATGCATGTATATAGAAGGTTTTATAATCAGTCCTTATTAATCATTAAAAGGTGTAAATACACAAAACTTAACGCTTCTTAACAAATCTTTTTAAACACAGTTATTTTTTAAAATGATCAAATATTTATATAATTCTGATATATGCACAAAATTTGAAATATATATATATATAGACTATTATACGAATAATGTGAATACGGGTTGAATACTAAATATACCAATTACCAAATGTTTTTAAAGTATAAAAATTAATAAAATAAGGACATG
>NC_029786.2:14721810-14724732 GCF_000816755.2 Arachis ipaensis
ATAATAAATAATAAAACTCGCCTATGATATAAATTATTATACATTCAAATGACTATTAAAATTTAAATTTCCCAACTCGCCTATGATATAAATTTAAAATTTAAAATTTATTGCGACATTTTCTTTTCCCATAATAAAGCAAATTAAAATTATCAAAGCATATATAGGTATGGCCTCACCGCACCGTACCGTAGAGTATTGAATGTGAAATCAGATACCGGCAAAATTTGTTTGTAAGTGTATATACATTATTGATCACATTCAATTCGTTCATGCATTAACGTTTAAGAAAGAATGAAAAGAAAATACATTTCTTGTAGATAGAAATAATGGATATATATGCAAATGTATGACCTTCCCTCAAGAAAGCTATAACCTACTTAAAATGAATAAGCAAATAAGGCCAAAGCACAATTAATACATCCAGCTGATAAATTTCAATATGGTTTTGCCTTGCAATACATACATATGGTATGATATGATAGTTATCTAAACTAAATATGCCAATATGACGACATTCCCTCAACAAATTTTCTATTATTTTTTTTATTTCTCAAAGTGTCCGGTTTGATAAGTCAAGGATGATTGATTTGTTACAAGTTTAAATTTTATTCACGAATTTGTTATTAGCCAATAAATTATTATATATATAAAACGAGATTTAAGTTTTTTATATTTACTTAAATAAACAGATAAATTAATCACTCGATCAACCTAAATTGATTATCCTATACTTAAAATCCAAAAAGTACATGTATTGGCACGAATATAAAATATAATACGATAAAATTAGGAGTGTACAAATTTAAATTCTATCTGCAATATTTATCCGCATTAGATCTGAAATATGTGGATATGATCCGATTCGCAAGATCATCAGAGCAAATAAATAGAATTGGATCGAAGATTTTAAATATGTATTCGCAAACAAATATATATACTCTACATACAAGTCATTTTTTAATACAAGTCCATACAAGTCTCTTTAACCTAATTCACCTCACGCGTCACTATCTAACTAACTTTTCAATCAAGGCGTGAATATATAACTGCCTTTTTCGAAAAGATTTCGTTTCCTTTTTCAAATTTTCTCACCGTTTTCGATCTACATTCTCTTCCATCTCTGTGTTCTCTGCATTTCTCTTTATTTGTTCTCTACGTTCTATTCGTTTTTCGCAATTTCCTTCGTTCTCTACGTTTTTGAAATCAAGCTCTAAAATTAGTTTTGAACAGTTATCTCGTTGTTGAAGATAATGAATAATTCAAATTCAGATTGTTAATTAAACCAGAGTGAAGTGGATTATTGTTTTGAATCCAATTAAGTGGCTGAGGTGTGGTTCGATTCTAGTTAATATTTTCGTTAGTAGTTTATGATTCTGTAGGTGAATAATGTTATTTTTGTTTGTAAAAATTGTTGTTCATCATTGATGGTTTGAATTGAATGTAATATAGGAGTTCTGCATTAAAAAAAATATTTTTGTGTATTTGCAGAAAATTTCGGTATAAAACTAAGATATTTATGTATATTGTTTAAGAATTTTCGGTGTATGTGTACTGATAAATTTTGCATAGTTCAAAACTCTTCTTCTCCCCCCCCCCTCCTTATCTTTTGTTGCTGCTTCTTCTTTTTCATCATCATCATCATCACCATCTCCTTTTTTTTCTTATTCATCGTTTTCTTTTTGTTTAACCATATCAAGTTTCTTCTTGTTTTACTCTCTTAACAAGAATAAAAACAAAAAAATCAAACAAAAAAGAAGAAGAAACACATAATGCTACAAAATTACTTGGAAGGGGATGAACTTATATTCATTCAACTAAAAAAAAGAAAGAAATAAGAAAAAAATAAAAAAATGCAGCATTAAAGAAAATATTTTTGTGTATATACAGTAAATTTCGGTGTAAAACTAAGATATTTATATGAATTGTTTAAGAATTTTCGGTGTTTTTTGTACTGATAAGTTATGCATAATTTAAAACTCTTCCTCTTCCTTCTCCTTATCTGCTGCTGCTTCTTTTTTTTATCATCATCACTATCTTCTTCTTTTTCTTATTCATCTTTGTCTTCTTATTTTACCTTCTCAAGTTTCTTCTTATTTCACTCTTTTACCAAGAATTAAAAACAAAAAAATAATCAAACAAAAAAGAAAAAGAAACACATAATATTGCAAAATTACTTGAAAGAGGATGAACTTACATTCATTCAACTAAAAGAAAAAAATAAATAAGGAAAAAAAGAAGAAGAAAAAAATGCAGTATTAAAAGAAATATTTTTGTGTATTTGCAGCAAATTTTGGTATAAAACGAAGATATTTATGTGTATTATTAAAGAATTTTTGATGTTTTTGTACTGATAAGTTCTGCATAATTCAAAATTCTTCCTCTTCATCCTCCTCATCTTTTACTGCTTCTCCTTCTTCATCTTCTTATTTTGGTTTCTCATAATTCTTTTTGAATTCAACTTTGAAACTTTCTTCACTTTTCGCAATGATTTTGATCTTGTTTGAATTTTGAGTGTTGCAATTTTGATTGAGAGAGAAGAACCGTTTGTCATAATGATTTTTGCGCTATTCAAGAGTTGGAAAGCATGTGTTTACACACAATCTAAACTGAGGATTATTTTTGTTGGGTTTAGGCCAACTTATATAAACTTGTATACCAAAAAAACTTACATGTATAGCAGGCGTCATTTACAAATTCCATCCATAGATCTGCATATATATACACTCTGTTCCCTCTAATTTAATAAGTTGCTTATATTTGTTTGTGCAATTTTCCAATTTTATTTTGTTATATTTAAGTTTTTTTTATTTGATTTAGTTATTAATAATTTGTGTTGTATTTTTGGAATGTTGGAATATTAGAATTTATATTATTACTTATTTGTTCTTATTGTTGGAATATTGGTTAATTAGATTTGAT
>NC_029786.2:14726594-14750647 GCF_000816755.2 Arachis ipaensis
ATCCTATCGGATCGAATACAAACTTAAAAAGTACAAATATAAAATTCAATTTTATCTAATAATTTTAGTACTTGAATTGAGATTTTAGTCATATCCAATTCATCTATTTCACTATATATACCTCTAGATAACACTACAACATTTTTGGCTTAAGGTAACCCTTATTCGAAGCAACATTTAACAAAAGTTGCCTTAGATAGGTAAAGACAACATTTTTGATGAGTTGCCTTTGAGTAAGGCAAAGACAACAAAATTTTTACATTTTATAAAGGTTGTCAAAGAAATTTAACAAATAACATTTATAAAAGGTTGCCTAAAATTGTTCATAATTAAAAGTTTTAGAGAGAAACTTTTATTCATATTTCCACCAATTATTTTTTCTATCAAATAACTTAAAAAAAAAACAAATTTGTTTATGAGTTCATTTGAAAGAGAATACCCTAAGCCTTGAATAACCAAGCGTCCAAGCCAGTAACACCCATGCACGAACCCTTTCTCTCCTTTCTCCACTGTCAGCTCCAAAAATCGACGATGCTAACGGCGACAGCAGCTCCTCCACGGCAACGGCGCGGTGCTCTCCTCCACGGTGACGGTGCAGGCTTCTCCACGGCAACATCGCGGTGCGCTTCTCATTCTGCGTCGAACCACCACCGGCGAGAAACTCCTCTTCCTTCTCTTCTCCTTCTTCCTTTTCTTCTCTTTTCTCGCATCCTCCTCTTCGTAAACCGGATATGCATGCAGAACCGTAGCAACCTCTGTTCCCTAGATGAAAGGTTGAAAGCTTAATATTAAGATTAAGATAAGCTAGGCTTAGAACTCCCTAAATGACCACCCCTTTTATGGTTTCTATTTAGTACTTTAAGCTTTACAATCTGAGTGTCGGCGTTCTAGGATTGTCTCTGGCATTTCCAGGACCTTATATCTTATCTGTCTGGCACCTTTACCATGCTGAGAACCTCCGGTTGTCACCCCATACTATGTTGTTATTTTTCAGATGCAGGTTGAGAGGCACCTCGCTAGGCATCTAGACTTCTGAAGCAGAGTGATTTTTGGGTTTCATTTTGATGTATAGTTATGTATATATGTACTTAAATTTCTCTCCGAATAACTTGTTTATTTTTCTCCTCTTAGAGGTTTTTGGAGAGTTAGGGTTCATCTATGTATTTTGGGTTTTGGGATATGTATATACGTATGTAAATATTCTCCGGCCAGCCTTAGCTTGGCAGGCTGAGTTAGGAACTTGTTATTTTTTACTTTTGGCCCTCTATTCCCACTTTCTGTTTATTTATACTTATGAACCTTAGTTTCCTTCGCACGCAAGTAATCTCGTTTTCTGAGTGTTGCGCTTTTTATTTTGTGATTTTGCTTTATCCGTTTTTCAAGGCTCCTCATATATTATATTTTTTTCAATATTATTATATATTTTTTATTTTAGAGGTCGTAATACCATGCCACCTTTGTTTTACGGCTTAAGTGTAAAGCTCTGTATGGTAGGGTGTTACACGTCGTCATCAACGCACCTCACTGCTGCCGCAACCATCTGAAGAAGCAACACGCCGCACCACCGCTGCACCTTCTTCTCCCATGCGTCACGCCGCCCCTGTGCTCCCTGCAACCGACACCGCCGTTGCACCTTCTTCTTCCCTGCGTTGCACCCCCTGCTCTCAACATCGCCGCTGCACCTTCTTCTCCTATGCGTCGTGCCGCCCCTGTTCTCCCTGCAAGCGATGCTGTCGCTACATGCCTTCTTCTCCCTTTCGTTGCGCTGCGATCATTCTCTCTGCAAGCAACACCATCATTCGCCCTCTTCTCCCTTGCGTCGCGTTCGGATGAAGAAGCAGGTCCTCTTCCTGCGTTCAGTCGGGTTTGTGTTCCCAAGAAGCATGCAACGCTACCGATCGTCCCGAACCCTCCCCTACGTCGCGACACTTGAGGAATCAATGCAACCGCTCGTCTGCCTCAATGGCGAGAATAGATGTTTCTTTTCATGTTTTCGGATATTTTTTTAATGTTGGATTGAATGTTTCTTTTATTTTAGATGGATGTTACTTTGCTTTTAGAGGGACGTTTCTTTGATTTTAGGTGAATGTTTCTTTTTTTTAAGAATGATTTTTTTAAATAAAAGATTTTTTGTTTTAGGTGAATGTTTTTTTTAAATAGATGTTTCTTTGATTTGATGTGGATAATTCTTTTTTTGGATGGATGTTTCTTTCAGGAGGGCGACATGAGGGCGGGGGCAGGGCGCGATGGAGGATGGCGACTCAAGGGAGGAAGAGGCGACGCCGGCGATGAGGGAAGAAGAAGAAGATTAGGGTGGAGGCATAACGAACAACGTTGAGAGAGATTAGAGTTTGTGGGGTAAATGTGAGTGAAAATAAAATTAGGTTAAGTATAAACATTATCTCCTTATACTTTCTCTTTAGGTTAATGTAAATGAATCTATTTTTACTATATATAAAACTAATACCACTTAAGATGGGGTACTTTACCCTCAAAATAACTAAAGGTGTTGGAGAATTTACCTAAATTTTATGATTGTTTGATGTAAATCAGAAGGTGAAGAAAAATTTTTTTATATCTCTTTAGTGNGCTATCAAAATTAAAAAAATTTTATTTAAATTAAATAATTATATTAATTATGAAAATCCATAAAGCACAAACAATTTATGAAAATGTACAGCATAACACATCTCAGGTATTGAGACCTAAAAGCATTTATGGGCATATCCCGATGATTGAGCACTTAGGATATGATATGCCACGATTTTTATGTATCCCTGATGCACCACTATTTGGTGGTGTATTCTATACGAAATTTAGGGGATTTTATCACCATTTTCTCACATTTATCCACTAAAATGGCATGGTTTTATATATTCTTCCTAATTTGCGCTTAAGAGTGAAAACATGCTTTTTAGGCCCTTAATTGATACTTTTAATTCACCTTTGATTCCACTAGATGCCTTGATGTATTTGTTGAGTGATTTCAGGTTGAAAAGGCTAGGAATGGGTCAAAGGGATGAAGAGAAAAGCATGTAAAGTGGAGAAATCATGGAAAATTAAGGATTTGGGATGCATTCATCGACGTGCATGCGCAGCAGACGCGCATGCGTGGAATGTGAAGTCGCATGGCGACGCGTACGCGTACATGACACGTACGCGTGGAAAGCAAAATTGCCAAGCGACGCGTACGCATGACCCACGCGTACGTGTCGATGCTCGCACGTGACTTCATTAAAGTGAAAACGCTGGGGGCGATTTCTGGGCTTCCCAGGCCCAAATCCAACTCATTTTCTGAGCATATTACATGCAGAAATCAAGAGGAGTCAAGGGGGGAAGTCATAATTGAATTTTGGAGGGAATGCTTTAGTTAGTTTCTAGAGAGAGAAGCTCTCTCTTCTCTCTAGAATTAGGTTAGATTTAGATTAAGATTTCTTAGATCTAGGTTTAATTCTTGCTTTCATCTACTTCTCCTTTACAATTTCTTGTTCCTCTACCTTCTCTCTCTCTAGTTTAGCATTTGAATTTTGTAATTCTTTACTTTTATGTTGATGCACTCTTGTTTTTTCTATTTTCCTTTAATGCAATTCATGTTTGATTTTCTTTGTTGTTGATTTGCTTTATTGTTCTTATTAATTTCCTTGCAATTGGTAGTGTAGATCTACTTTTCTTGCAATTTGATTTTACTTCCTTTTTGTGCCTTCCAAGTGTTTGACAAAATATTTGAAAGGATGTTAGAGTAGATTTTTCTCCTCTTGGCTTTAGTTGAGTAATTGGAGACTCTTGAGTTATCAAACTCTTTTGTTGATTGATAATTGAAAGTTGCTAGTTGATTTGAATTCAACTAACTCTAGTCTTTCCTTAGGAGTTGACTAGGACTTGTGGACTCAAATTGATTATTTCCACTTGACTTTCCTTCATAGTTAGAGGTTGACTAAGTGGAGCAATAGACAATTGATGTCACAATTGATGATGATAATGAGGATAGGACTTCTAATTCTTGTTCCTTGCCAAGAGCTTTCTTGGTTATTAGTTGACTTCTTTTGCAATTTATCTTTCATGTCTCTTATCCAAAACCCCAAAGATATACAATCCATAACCAATAGCAAGAACACTTCCCTGCAATTCCTTTGAGAGACGACCCGAGGTTTGAATACTTCGGTTATTTTTATTGTGGTTTGTACTTGTGACAAACAATTTTTTGCATGAGAGGATTATTTGTTGGGTTAGAAACTATACTTGCAACGAGAATTTCTTGTGAAATTCTATACCATCAAAGATTCGTTCATCAAAATGGCGCCGTTGGCGGGGAATCGCAAATGTGTGTTTGTTATTGGTTATTGTATATATGTGAATATTGTGAATATGTTTGCCTTTTGCTTCTTTGTTAGTTTTTGGTAGTTGTAGGAGTTTGTTCTCTTTATTTGTTTCTAGTTTTTATTCTTATTCTCTCTTGCTATCATGAATTATCACCCTTTTGGCTATGAGCTTGGTTACAATTATGTTGTAGGAAATGGAAGCTTCAATGAGGATATGCATCAAGAATGGAACAATCAAGGTTGGGAGGAGTCTCAAGCTTATGGACAACCCTCTTGGCAACAACCTCCTCCGGTCTCTTATAGGTATAATTCCACTCCTAATGCATATCAATCCTATAGCTATGATGGACCTCCTTGTAGTTACCAACAAGCCCCATCACATGCCTATGAACCGCATCCTCAACATAACCCTCAACCATACTCACAAGCCCCTTTTTACCAAACACCTTCATATGACCCTAATCCTTACCCACCATACCAACAACCATATGAGCCATATGAACCACATATAGAACCACCACCTCAACACCTACAAGAACCACCTCTTTCATACTATTACCAAGATGAACCACCCCTAATGTATGCAAATTTTCACCTGCAAGATGAATTTTACTTTCCACCACAACCTTCCATGGAAGAATATTCATGTCCATCGATCCAAGAGCAATATGATCTTATTTATGCTTGCAAGTTGGAACAAGAATCAAGAGATCGCCTCAAGGAAACAATGGACCGGCTTCAAGCAACCATGGAGTGTGTTGTGCAACAAGTGAAAAAATTGGAGTGTTAAACCACCATACCCCTACCAAGAAGAACCATCTTCCTATCATGAACCCTTTCTCCAAACTAATGATCCCTCCTATCCACCCCAAGCCCCAATGGATGATTATCTCACTTTGCTATGTCAAGGGCAAGAAGAAATGCAAAGGGAGGTGCTAGAATTCACGGCCGCCTTAGATGAGGTAGTAAATCGATTAGCCTCCCAATGCTTGAACACTCAAAGCACTCCCATGGCCACATGTGGAGAATCAAATGAAAAGCATAGTATGAAGGAGAGATTGGAAACTCCGGTGGAAAATGAGGAATGTTACTTTGTGTTAGAACAATTGGAGGAACCCATGATTATTGAAGAAGAGGAAGAAGTGGTGGAAGACTTAGGAGATACGAAACCCCCATGGGAATCTAAAATTATAGAAAACCCCTCCAAGAAGATTGAATTTGATGTTAAGGAGGAGGGTGCACAACCTCCAAGGCACACTCCACATGAAGACTTGGATGGGATAGAGCAAGAATTGAGTTCCCTTGGTGATGAAGATCATGCATCCAACCTTCTTGGTAGTGAATCCTTTGAACTTGAAGAACCTTCTCCCGGTGAAATAGATAGAAAGCAATGTGGAGGTAGATTTCTCTCATCCTCCCGATTATGATTTGAGTGACGGAGAAGAGTTAGATGAAATTGATGAACAAAGGATTGGAATTGAAGAAGTTTTCTTAGAGGTGGAGGTAATCAATGAAGAACACAAGGGAGTAGAGCTTGCAAGATCATTGAAAACACCTCTCCCCAAGTCATCACCATCCATTATTTCATTCAAGTGGGTAAATCTCTCATCTCTAAGCTTAATTAGTCCATTTGAATATGCTTTGCTTGAGACGGATGGACAACTTAGAGCTCTTTGTGGCTTTAAGAGCAAAAGGGAGATGGTTAGTGGTTGGCAATGCAAACCAAAGTTCATGATGGTTGCATGCTCAAGGCTTAAAAGCAAGGGTTGGTGTAGAACTAGATCGCTTGGGTCTAAGAGGATGTTTGGTCACTTCATTGAGAATTCATCTTACTTGCCACTCGGATGGACTAATGATGATCAATTTAAGGACGGGTGCCAAAACAAGGTGTGGGATCCCAGATCGCACAAGGAAAATCAATTTTGGGAGCTCATGGTTTGTGAAGAACTTCATCAAGACTTGGGAATGTTAATTTTGAAGAATGGAGCTTATTGGAGATTCAAGCATTGGTAAGTGTTCAAGGATAGCTTCAAGCACAAGCCACCTTGATGAGGAACTCCCCATAAGTCCAACTTAAGGACAATAAACAAAAGTGCTAGGTAGGAGACACCCCACCATGGTAAAATCTTTCATTTTTCTCTTTTGTACATATTGGTAAAATTAGTTAATTTCATGTTTTGATTGGTTTGTTGAGTTTATTTGGTAGTTTAGTATGTTAAATAAGGTTTTATGGTGTTTTGGTAGCTATTTGGAGGTTTGGAATGCTTGGTTTGGTGCAAGAACATGGAAAAATTTTGAAAAACAAAGCACCAACCCACGCGTACGCATGAACCAAAGTTTTTTCGACCATCCACGCGCACGCGTCACGCATGCGTACGCGTGGATGCAAAAATTTCACCTCCCAGCCAAATTCCATAGAGTTGCGCCTGCACTGTGCGCGTTTTATGCCTTTCGCGCAAGCCAAGTCACGCGTACGCGTGCCTCGCGCGTACGCGTCACTCTCTGAATAAGCCATCCATGCGTACGCATGACACATGCATACGCGTCGCTCCCATTTCACCCACACACACGCACGCGTCGCCCCACGCGTATGCGTGGATCGCCTTTATTCAACACTCCTCTTTTCTTTTCTTCTTTCCATTTCTTTCCTTCTTCTTTCTTCTTCTCCTTTCTTTCCACCCTTCAACCACCATCCAACACTACCAAACACCATTTATAACCATTCCTTTTAGATAATCAGTTGTTTAGTTAGGTTAATTTTCATTTAATCTTTTATTTTTCATCATAAGTGTTGGATTATTAATCCTGTTTACTGTTTATTGCTGCTGATTATTAATGAGATGTTAGTTTAACATCATTATTATTAATTGTCATTGTTGGATTCTCTTGTTGAGGTTCAATTCATTGCTTGGTTTTGAATTTTTCATGCTTAATGTTTGTGAACACCAAGTACATGACATTGCCTTCAAGTTTTCTAATTCTTTTGAATTGCATAATTTGGCCACCATGTGATTTGAATTCTTTTATTTGATTAGGCAATTTCTTGATGGATGATGTGCATTTATCTTAATGCATTGTGTTACTTAATCATATGCATCCATATATTTTTGGCTTGAATGCTTTCATACTTCTTTATTGCTTGTTTGGTTGTTTTAACCTACAAGTTAAGAGCATCTCAAGCACATTAGGATGAGTGAAGTGCATGTTCTTTTTTGTGTAACTGTGACATAGTTCTCTTTATGCTAGTGTGTGTTCTAGACCGCATGCATCTTAGAACTTACACACTTACTTTCATTAATGTCACACGTTAGGTCACTCACTCCATTCTAGTGAATTACTTCATTCTAACAATGTATGCTTCCTTACTTTTGCATTTACTCTCTCACTATCTTGTCCTCATTTTTAGGATGAGTCATCATAAGCTAAAACGGAAGTGGAAAAAAGAACACGCAGCAACCGGTTGAACTACCAGCTGAAGGTGGCAATCCGGCAAGTCGCCATACCCCCTTGCTCATCTTTGAATGCACCGAGGAAGGTGCAAACTTTTAAGTGTGGGGAGGTCGTCCGACCAATCGACGTTCTTGGGTGACAAATTTCTAATCCTAACACTTGTGCATTTCATTCTTAGGTCTTTTAGGATTTTTATGCGCATTTTCTTATTTTTGCATATATATACTTAATAAGCTTAGTCAAAATAATGAAATTTTTCAAGAATTCTATCTATAGGGCATCCCAATTGATTTGAGTAAAAATTTTTCATTCAACATTCAACTTGCTTGAATTATATACATTGTGGAACATGTTTTTGAGCTAAGAACACAAGCATGTGAGTCTTGAGCCTTAATTGTGTGGTTACATCTTATAACCACTTATTTTCCTTCTTGTGTGCATTACTCTCTTTCTATGATTGTGATCTTTGATTTGTTTGACTCTTTATGTCCATTATTTTGTGTATACATGCATTTATATGATTGAGGCCATCATTTCATTTAGCTCACTTACCCAAATAGCCTTACCTATTATCTTCTATTGTTAGCCAACTTTGAGCCTACGATTAACCCACTTGTTCTTAATGTTAGCACATTACAAGCCTTAAAGCGAAAAATAATAAATGTCCTTTATTTGGATCTTTGATTAGTTTAGGCTAGTGAGTGTGTGTATCATTTAAATGTGGGAAAACTTGGGACATTGGATGAGAAAAAGGGTAGTTTTGTATTTTCATTGAAGATCTTGGGAATTGGGTACATACTCATGTGTTAACTAAATGTAAAACCATATGCATTGATGCTTTTGTATATATTTTAATTTGAAAAGAAAAAAAAGAGAAAAAACAAATAAAAAGAATATATATATATATATATATATATATATATATATATACCAAAAGAAAAAAATTAGAAAAAGAAAGAAAAAGAAAAGCAATAAAAAGGGGACAAAATACCCCAAAGTGAAGCTCAATAATGATCAATGCATATGAGTTGTGATCAAAAAGAGAATGCATGAATATGTGAAAAAGTGAAGAATGGGTAGTTAGGTTAGCTTTGAATTTTATAAGTTGCTATATAGGTTAGGTGGGAAGTTTAAGCTTATCAAAGATTCAAATTTCAAGTCCACTTGACCAAATGCATCCTTACCTTGACCCTAGCCCCATTACAACCTATGGAAAGTCCTCATGATACTTGTATGCATACATGAAATAATTGTTGATTGTTAGATGAAAAACAAATCTTGGAAAGCATGATTAGGAGAGAATTGAGTGAATCAACCCTATACACTTGAGCGATTAGAGCAGATACACATCTGGTGAGGGTTCGATTGCTCAATTACATATTTCCACCAATGATCATCACTTTTCTTGCAAGTTTGTAAAATCTTTTAATCACTCAATTCAATTGTGGATTTGGCTTGGTTGTTAATACCATTAGCCTTTGTGCTTATATTGGTTTTCTTGGAAATTGATTTATTTTGACCAAGCAATTACATTTATTTAGATAGTTGCATATAGATAGATTGCATTTAGTTAGTTTGCATTTCAATAAATGATGATATCCTTTGTCTCTTTCTTGATTTAAGCATGAAGACATGCTTGGTTTAAGTGTGGGGAGACTTGATGCACCACTATTTGGTGGTGCATTCTATACTGAATTTAGGGGATTTTATCACCCTTTTCCCACATTTATCCACTAAAATAGCATGGTTTTATATATTCTCCCTAATTTGCGCTTAAGAGTGAAAACATGCTTTTTAGACCCTTAATTGATAATTTTAATTCACCTTTGATTCCACTAGATGCCTTGATGTGTTTGTTGAGTGATTTCAGGTTGAAAAGGCTAGGAATGGGTCAAAGGGATGAAGAGAAAAGCATGCAAAGTGGAGAAATCATGGAAAATCAAGGATTTGGGATGCATTCATCGACGCGCTCGCACAGCAGATGCGCACGCGTGGAATGTGAAGTCGCATGGCGATGCATACGCGTACATGACGCGTACGCGTAGAAAGCAAAATTGCCAAGTGACGCGTACGCGTGACCCACGCGTACGCGTCGATGCTCGCACGTGACTTCATTAAAGTGAAAATTCTGGGGGCAATTTCTTGGCTTCCCAGGCCCAAATCCAACTCATTTTATGAGCCTATTACATTCAGAAATCAAGAGGAGTCAAGGGGGGAAGTCATAATTGAATTTTGGAGGGAATGCTTTAGTTAGTTTCTAGAGAGAGAAGCTCTTTCTTCTCTCTAGAATTAGGTTAGATGTAGATTAGGATTTCTTAGATCTAGGTTTAATTCTTACTTTCATCTACTTCTCCTTTACAATTTCTTGTTCCTCTACCTTCTCTCTCTCTAGTCTAGCATTTGAATTTTGTAATTCTTTACTTTTATATTGATGCACTCTTTTTTCTTCTATTTTCCTTTAATGCAATTCATGTTTGATTTCCTTTATTGTTGATTTGCTTTATTGTTCTTAATTTCCTTGCAATTGGTAGTGTAGATCTACTTTTTCTTGCAATTTGATTTTACTTCTTTTTTGTGCCTTCCAAGTGTTTGACAAAATATTTGGAAGGATGTTAGAGTAGATTTTTCTCCTCTTGGCTTTGGTTGAGTAATTGGAGACTCTTGAGTTATCAAACTCTTTTGTTGATTGATAATTGAAAGTTGCTAGTTGATTTAAATTCCGCTAACTCTAGTCTTTCCTTAGGAGTTGACTAGGACTTGTGGACTCAAATTGATTATTTCCACTTGACTTTCCTTCATAGTTAGAGGTTGACTAAGTGGAGCAATGGACAATTGATGTCACAATTGATGATGATAAAGAGGATAGGACTTCTAATTCTCGTTCCTTGCCAAGAGCTTTCTTGGTTATTAGATGACTTCTTTTGTAATTTATCTTTCATTTCTCTTATACAAAACCCCAAAGATATACAATCCATAACCAATAGCAAGAACACTTCCCTGCAATTCTTTTGAGAGACAACCCGAGGTTTGAATACTTCGGTTATTTTTATTGGGGTTTGTACTTGTGACAAACAATTTTTTACATGAGAGGATTATTTGTTGGTTTAGAAACTATACTTGCAACGAGAATTTATTGTGAAATTCTATACCATCAAAAATCCGTTCATCAATCCCAAATGCACCCGGGATACGATACAGCTGGAGAAGCGGGTACTGAGTACCTGAGATACGCGCATAGAGAAAAATGGGACTCAATACCCGGGATACAGTCAGAGAAAGAATTAGGGTCACAGTACCCGAGATAAATGCAGAGTGAAAAATGGGAGTCATAGTACCTAAAATATGTGTCTAATTAAGTAGGTGTCTTTGCACCCTAGATAACTAAGAAGAATTCTATATAAGAAAACTTCCTGACTCAACCATTACTCACAGTTCATTCGTATCTCTATTCTCTGTCTTTAGCCTTCTTTTTTGTATTGATGGATAATAATAAGAAAAGGTGAGAAAGGAGTAATTTTTGGTCTAATTCAACCATGATGTTGTGCACTTTCCGCATTGATTCTTTACCTGCTCTAAAGATTGTCATACTGAGCAACATGGGGAATAGGTTCCAAAGAGATTGGATGAGTTGCATATAGATTTTTATCAGTGCTTCTGAGTGGTGGATTTATTAACAAGTTATTTTGGCTCAAAGCTAATCAGTATGTGAGGATAATATTCAATGAAGATGCTAGGTTAATGTTACAACATGTGATGGAGTGGTATATTGCAGTTTGTGACGTGGGTGGTGGTTGTGGGTCATCCTTTTCGAGTCTGCAAGTAGTCTCGTTGGATGCAAGGCCGATTCACTTCGTGCCAGCCTTGTGATAGTGTTGAAGAGGACGATAGCGGGGGTGATTCAGATTATGTTATCGAAACTGGATTATCTAACGAGAGTGATTCTTTTTATGAGTTTGTGCTAAATACTCCTACCAGTGGTGGTGCTCGGTTTCTCCTGTCTCTCTCTTTGGCCATTCCACAATTATTAGAAGCTTCAAGCCATTATATATCACACTTTAAATTTGGATGCAATATAGCTGGATGATACTTTCAATCCCGACGACGGGGAGGACTATAACACGAATGGTGGAGGGGTAGAATTTTGAGTTGGCCAGGTTCAGAAATAGGAATGTTGTTTTGATAACAGTGAAGAATTATAGCATTCAAAGGAACAACTATTGTTGGAGTCCTCAAAGGGGTTGGTTCCACGATAATGACTTCATATACCTTTTAAAATTATCGTGGAACCAACCTCTTTAAAGATTCCAACAATAATTGTCGTTAGGGCTGGATTAACAATATTATCCAAGAATATGGTGTAGTTTAGAATAACGCCCATCACCAATGAAAGAACAAGGATCATAAAAAAAGTAAGAGAATAACCCTGCAAAAGAAAACTCTTGAAAAAACATTTTAAGTTTTTAAACAAGTAGTGTAATCAATGCAACCATAGCTTGTATAAATACCATAGTTGTAATTTGTATGTTTCGACAGAAATTACTTATTATAGTTTTGTAACTTCATCTTTCTTGAATGAATTGTGAAGTTCATCTGCATAATTCGTACTCATCATTGCAACACCACGTAGACAGTCGCATAAAAACCAAAATAGCAAAACGAAGCCAAAATAATATGTCATTACAAAATGATGTAAGATGAAGGGGTATGAATTACTTCAAACATAAGAATTAGGTAATCGAAGAATAGCAATAACAGAATACATATGAGATAAGCACAAAATCAACAAAGCAACATAAACATTATAAAAGAAGTCACCCCAGGTCTCCCACCTTCTACTTGAATTTCAAAAAATAATGAAAAATCAATGGAAAAGTTTGATCCCACTAAAGACATAAATCAAACAGTTAGAATGCAACGGCGAAAGAAGCGAGACAACAAAAATATGCACTTCGGTAGTGACAGCATCAATTACGATAAATTCAATAGTGATGGGGTGCCGTAGGAATGGGAGATGAGGTTGAAGGTTTTCCCGGTGCTGGTGTGGAAGATGTGGAGGAGGAAGAGTTCGAAGTCGAAAAATTTTACAAGAATAAGCTCACCAGTGAAGGCATGAGTCCGGTGGATTTCATCCGTTGAAAGGCATGGGTTGGGTGGGTGGCTGGGTTGTTGCCTGAAGGATTTGTCAAATAGTTGATTTGAATTGTATATGTATACTTATAAAATACGTACGATAATTAATTTTGATGGTTAATTTTAGTGTATAAATAATATTTTGGGAAACGAAAATATTTGATAATAAAAAAGAATTAGTCAAAAACAACCAAAACTTATCTTATTTAATATTTATTAATTGTTACAATAATTAATGAATGTTAAATAAGACAAATTTTGTCTTTTTTTTCTTATTCCTAACATTACCGTTTTAAAAAATATAAAGATAACATTATTTATAATATATTTCATTATAAAATATGTATTTAGTTATAGATCATGACTTATGGGTTGGGTCAGAGTAAAAATCAATCCGAACCAATGCTTTGAACATGAGTCAATTTTAAAGATTGGGTCGTAAACACCAATAGCTCATATGATAGAGAAACAATCAAACAATGCATCATAAATTCATAATAAGTGTCAATGAATTTTAACTTACATGATGTATCTCTTCCCCTCTATTTTAAAGGTCTCGGATTCAAATCTTACATATTGCAATTAAAGAAAAAATTTGATAAATCTGTGAAGAGCTTGACAGAAAAACAAATCATCGACCAAAAGAAGAAAAAATTATTATTTTTCGATAAAAAAAAGAAAAAATATATATTAATTTTAACTCTAGCATAGATAGAGACAACTCTTTGTATTCTAGTAGCTAGAGATCATTTTAATCCACATCCATTATAGTGCCTTTCATAGGCCTAATATAAACAATTAATAAAAAAATAAAAACTAAAAACTACTATGAGATTCATCTAACATAAGTCATAATAGATTGGGTTGTTTATATGTAGAGGAAGTATCAATACATGTTCTGTATAATGTATATAATGGAGTTAATTTCAAATTAAAATTAAAGTATCATATGTTTATTCACTACAAGAAAAAGCGTGTTTTTCGACGCCAAAAATCGACGGCTATTTCTGCCGTCGATAATTTTTGACGGCCTGCCGTCGATATTACTAAAAAAATAATTAAAAATAAAAATATTAAAATCGACAGCCTAGTCGTCGATATTTTTATAATGCATTAATTTATTTCTCTATTATCGTCATATTATAGGCAAACCAGAAGTCGAAAATAAAATCAACGAATATGGCGTCTATTTTATTATTTTAAATATCGACAATTTTGCCGTCGATAAATTTGAACGGTCTAGATTACTTTCTAAAATGGCATGAATGGTATAAATTTAATCTATATAATAGACGCTATATGTGTTGTTTTTTTTATATTAAAATCGACGAATATGGCGTCTATTTTATTATTTAAAATATCGACACATTTGCCGTCGATAAATTTGAACGGTCTTGATTGCTTTCTAAATCGGAATGAATGATGTAAATTTAATCTATAAAATAGACGCTATATGTGTTGTTTTTTTTTAATTAAAATCGACAAATATGCCGTCGATTTTTATCACTAAAAACACATGTTCTCGCGTCAACTCCCGCTTCCAAATTCAGAAACGCAAACTTCCCCAAATTCAAGCTAGGTATTCTTCAAGCTAGGTATCCTTTGGTTGACTTCGCTTTCTCTTCACCACCGCCGCCGTCCGACACCACCACCGGCGACCACCATCGCTTACCCTCTCTCTCTTCCTTTTTCTCTTTCTTCCCCATTTCTCCATTTCTTCGTTCCTGCGTGCGACACCCCTGTTCGTGGAGTCACCCTCTGTCCGCGTCTTCAAGCACCGACAAGCAACCACCAGCGGCGGTGACCTTCTGTGCCACCGCGACATCACCACCGCCCCACCGCCTCTCCGTTCTTCTTCCTCCTTTCATCAATGCAGGTTCCCTTCCCATGTTCCCTGTCTTTCTTTTCTTTATTTTCACTGCTTTTTAATTCTGTTTTTAGAAATTTTGGTTAGGCTTAGGTTTGTTAAAACTTGTGTTTCTGGACTAAAATTGTTGTTGGCTGTATCTTTCTAAAATTACTGGGTTGAATGCTGCTTAGATTGAATTAAAATTTACTGTTTTGAACTCTGCACACCACATGTTCGGAGAAATGCCTAAATGGAATTTTTTATTTAATTTCTATGTCTGATCAGCATAGGCTTTACATTATGGAACACTTAGCTTAATTAAAGTGTCAAGATAATTATTATTTTGATATTAACTAATATGCTACACAATCTCTTACGAAAGCTTATTTTGCTACACAGCACACTACACTACAACTACTACTTTCGGCAAAACAAAAAAGTACATAATATAAAAGCCTCTTGCTAGCTACTACTTTCAGGTTGATTTCTCTCCCTTTAAGTCTTCAAGTTTAATTAGCTGATGGTGTCTTGCTTGAGTTGTAAGAATTAAAGTTTAATTTGCCAAAGTTTCTTTGATATGCACATTAGCAATATTTTAATGACTTAAAGGGAATGGGAACCGACAAACAGTGCTACTGCTGCTTTGTAAAAACAAAAAGTGATACTGCTAATGCTAACTTCACAACTTCCTCATGACTGAATTAATGAAGGAAAATAATGAAGGAAAGGTAAAACCCCATCCATTATAAAGACTTGAATGGTGGTTATATTCCAAAGTCAGCTTTAATTTCAACGAGAACATTTTTTTTCTTGGTAAGAGATCACTTGCATCAATGCATCTGGGTTAGCTAGTTGAACGATACACTCTATCGTATCGATTGTTGAAAAGGTAAGAACAAAATTAAAGTGCCTAATTAGTTTTTGATTTGCATAGGTTTGTTGTGAACATAGTGCTACAACTGACCAGGAACTGCACTAATATTTTAAGCAGTATTTTGCAAATGTAGTATTTTCTTTCTTTTTTTTTTTCTTCTTTTTTTGTTATGATGTTTGAATGACAGATAATTTTTATGAGACGATTCTATTCAAACCAAAATTAATATCTAGATTTATATTGTGATATGATTTTTTTTTCTTTGATGAAGACTTTTAAATTACTTTAAACCAGTTGACCAATTCCATTGGTTTAGACTTTAGACTCATTAATATTATTCTTTTCCCTTCTACTTTTTTGGTATTTCATTTTTTCTTTTCTTTACTATTTCTTTTTTTTTTTAAATCTGTTTGTTAATTTGTTATTTCTGACATGCTTTCTATTATGTGCCCATATAAGCCAACACCATGCATTCACAAGGTAAGAGAGATTATTTGACAGGAGACCTTGACACAATTTCACTTATATTACATCTTCCCACATTAGATTCACCCTATCTACCTCTTCATATCCATCTCTAGATTTAATTTTATTTGAATCAAGATAACATACTTTAAGACACATTAAAATGGCAATACCTTATATATGTTTCATGGTATTATTGAAACTAACTATGCCCTGTTTTAAATGGCAATATCTTATAGTTTATATAGTATTTGAGACACATTAAAATTAAAATGAGCTATTGTACCTTATCAGATTTTGGAATTAGTTTCCTTAGACTTGTAAGCTATGCATTGATCCGGTCACTGCGCCGCTTCTCGGCCTGGCTGTGGCTCTTGGAAGCACTAGCAGCTCTGTCTCCGGCCACCATTTCGACCGGTGCCGGCCATGAATGAAAACTATTATTGTTATCATTATGATCATGACATTGTGGTTAGAATTGTGATGATGAACCATTTTGCAGCTTCAAGTTCATGCCATCTTTTATTTTGTTGTTGACTCTTCCTTTATTTGTTTGGATTAACTTCCCCAACACCGTTTATGGTTATCAAAACAACTTTTAATTTTCTCATAAATTATTGTTATTTTCTTTTAAATGAATGCTTTATAATTATAAAATTTATTTTAACGTGACTTCCATTTCTTCTCAAACATGACATTAGAAAGTATTAATATGGATAACTATTTCAGAAAAATCAGATAATAATGAGGTAGCTAATTATATGATGTATAATTTTTATATTTTTGGATTTGAGAGTTTTGTTCGGCTGACTAAGTTTCATTGTCCGTCCAAATTAATCTTTGGCCAGTTTATTCCAATGAAAATACTAGTGTTCGGCTGACCATGTTTTTAGAAAACTATTATGCATTGTTTTTAGTGTTGATGTGCCTATATATATATTTTTTGGCAGGGTTGACATAGTCACAAGTATTATCAAAGTTTCAGTGGCATTCATTTACACTATCACAAGTATTGGTAGAGTTTAAGACTCCCAGAAAAGCTATTCAAGGTTTAACCTTCTACTTTTTTGTTTATTTATTATCTCTGTTAAACTATTATGCATTCTTATCTATACTTACTTATGTATGCTTGTTTATGTAAACCATTCATGGTGAAAGTATAAATTATATTGATGATAAGATTTTTATTTGTTCTCGTTGAATAAAAAAATTAAAAAGTGAATATTATCCCTTTCATATGTAGGAAATTAAATTCATTAATAATGAAAAACCAGAACCGAAGTTGGATGTATGATAGAACGTATGATCAGAGGCGGGGTCTTAAACCCAGTTTTATTAAAGGGGTAAATGAATTTGTGGATGTGTGTACTAGAACTCATGAATTTCTCAGAGGAGGTTTAGTTAGGTGTCCATGTGCCAGATGTCAATGTGAGATGTTTAAACAGTTGATCGACATTAAGATTGATCTATATACTCATGGGTTTAAATCTAATTATTGGGTTTGGACAGAGCATGGAGAAGAGATACCCACAGAGAATCAGATTAGGATAGAAGAAGATATTGAAAGTAGCTCTGAATTAGGTGGTGTTACATGGGAAGAAAATTTTGATCGTTATCATGAGATGGTTGTTGATGCTTTGCAACCTGAGTTTCACATGTACATGCAACCAACAGTGGAGGAACCAAATCGAGATGCTAAGAGATTTTATGACCTCTTAGATTCAGTTAGTAAACCCTTGTGGGAAAATTGTATCCATTCACGATTGTCACTTGCTAGTAGGATGCTGAGTATAAAATCTGAGGGAAACCAATCCCAGGGATCTTTTGACCAGTGGGCAACTTTGTTAGAGAAATGCAAACAACTCCAAATGAAATTCCTGCTAATTACTATGAAGCTAAGAAAATTGTTTCCCAACTTGGGTTTAAGGAGGTTAAGATAGATTGTTGTGTCAATGGTTGTATGATATATTACAAAGAGGACAAAGATCTTAGACAATGTAAATTTTGTGGGGAGCTATTTGGTTCGTCATTGTTTGGATCTAATGCATATTGAGAAGAATATTTTTGATAACATAATGAATACCGTTATGGATACTGAAAGAACAAAAGACAATGAAAAGGCAAGGTTAGACATGGCTGTGCTTTGTAAGCGACCAGATTTGAATTTGGTGCAGGTATGCGAAGGTCATTGGGCAAAGCCTAAGGGCAACTATGTCTTGACACTCCAACAATGAAAAAATGTTTGTAAATGGGTACAAGAGTTGAAAATGCTAGATGGATATGTTTCAAATTTACAAAGGTGTGTTGATGTCAAGGGAGGAAAATTGTTTGGGATGAAAACTCATGATTGTCATGTATTCATGGAGCGTTTGCTTCCGTTAGCCTTCAAAGAGTTGCCAGACCACGTGTGGAAACCGTTGACCGAAATAAGTCAATATTTTAGGGACCTTTGTTCATCTACTCCTTCGGGTTAGCGATCTTGTACAAATGGGAGCTAATATTCCTGTTATTTTGTGCAAGTTAGAAAGAATTTTTCCACCTGCCTTTTTCGACGTAATGGAGCATCCACCAGTTCACTTGGCATATGAGGCACGTGTTTGTGGACCAGCTCAGTATAGGTGGATGTATCCATTTGAGCGTGAAATAGGCACGTATAAGAGATCAGTAAAGAATCGGGCTAGAGTAGAGGGTTCAATTTGTCAAGCATACCTAGCTAGAGAGACATCAAGTTATTGTTCTTATTACTTTGAGCCACATGTCATGTCTAAGAGAACAAGGCTGAATCGGAATGATGATGGTGGTGTAAGTTCATCTGAGCCTACCTTTTTCTATTTCTGATCAACCGGGTATTGCTGGGGGAGCCAACAAAGACAGATGGTTAACTAGTATGGAAATGAAAGCCGCTCACTTACATATCTTGTTGAATTGTCCTGAAGTCGATACATTTAGAAGTCAATACGAGCAGATCCATGGGAGCAATAATTCTTTATCCAACTTTCCATCATGGTTCCATGAGCATGTAAGTTTTTACATTTTGTTGATTGTATCAAAATATGTCAAAGTAAATCTTGTTTTTTCAAATACTATATTTTGTTTGACAAAATCAGGTAAAAAATCCCAATAATGGCATAACTTGTCCTCATTTATTGAGTTTAGCATTCGGGCCAAAAACTAGGGCCACGAGTGTTGGTATGTTCAAGGTTAATGGGTATAGATTTCATACTCCTGAGCATGCATCTGGAAAGAAGACAGATAATACAGGCATATATGTTAAAGGTGTGCAGAGTGATCCAGCTATTGTAGCTCCCAGTCGAGCAGGATCTTGTGGAAAAAGACAAACCACATCTAATAGTACCCAAGATGCTCAGAGTCAAGGAACATCCACTGCCACTGGTCACTCCAGCACAAGTGCTCCGAAGCTCAGATATGATGGTGCCAAATGGTTTGTTATTTGCTTTAAATTTTATGAACTAAGCGTGCACTTTAAATGGTGTGCTTTTATTTATTTAGTTGGATATTTGTTAATGAAAATATTTGCTTAACTATTTGCTTTGATTCGATATGCCTATCTTCTTAGTTCCTTTAGTTGTTATCAAAGCTAGCTTAACTATTTGCTTCCTGTGTCCAAGATCCATATATTTAAATGGTGTGCTTTTATTTGTTTCTTTGAATCGTCGTTCCTGCACATTCACCTTTTCTGTTTGCTTCTCTATTTGTACTGTTTGAGGCAACTGGTAGCAGTGCGTGCAGTATTATTTTGACTTGTTAGTATCTAATGCTTTGAGGTTTTCGTTACACTTTAGCTTTTGGTAGTTTGGACATAGATTTCATATATTAAGATATTTTGAGCCCACAAAATAGAGCATGTTTGCTTCTTTCATGTCAGTTTTAAATTTTATAAATGGTGTCATTTGGTTTTTGATGTAGTTGGTACCCACCTAAGCCTGGATTGAAGCGTATTTCTCAGGTTTTTAGGGAAAACTACAACAAGCCTTGGCTGAATTTTGATGAGGCAGATGATGATACTCGAAAAATATGGTGGACTGAGTGGAGGGTAAATTCTATCTCCTTATGCTCCTTATGAATAGCATTCATTGCTCATTATGTTCTATATATTCTGCCTTCTTGTTACTCTCTTTTTTAGAATAACAAGTTAACGTTTTCTTTATTAGAAAGAAAGAGAGGAAAACATTATCATTGTGCATAATATTCTTTATGATATCTACCAAAAAAATCTCTATAAAAAACTGTAGTCAGTAAGAAGCTTCCAATTGGCAAATATTTTAGTAGATTTTGGTGATTTAAAGCTTGCATATAGTAGATTTTGGCAAATATTTTAGTAGATTTTGGTGATTTAAAAAACTGTTTAATTATACTGCATATTCTGCACCCCTTGAGCTAGTCTTTCTTGACATTTTGGGACCCTCTAGATCAGGATTTAAATATTATCTTAGTATAGTTGATGCTGACACAAGGTATATTGAAACTGGTTGTAAACTCAAGCGTATACAAATAGATAATGCTAAAGAATTTTCTTCTACTGCTATTAAAGAATTTTTGCATCTCCATAGCATTAGTCATAGGCTTTCATGCCCTTATACACACCAACAGCAGGGTGTAGTTTAAAGAAAACATCGCCATATAACTAAAACTGGCCTTGCTTTACTTGCTACTGCTGATTTACCTAAACAATTTTGGGAAGATACCTTCCTCACTGCCACATTTTTAATTAATAGATTACCAACTCCTACATTGAACATGAAGTCACCTTTTGAAATGCTAAACAATGTTAAACCTGATTATACTATTCATAAGGTTTAATTCATACTCTACAATCTATATCTTAGCATATGTCGATGATATTCTCATTACATGTGATAATGATTCTACAATCTGCACTCTCATTGCTGATATAAAGTCTTTTTTGCATTAAAAGATCTAGGCAGTGTTAATTTCTTCTTAGGCTTAGAATTTAATATGCTTTGACATTATTGATACGGAGGAGGATGATATCTATCAAGCTTGGAGGTTTAGGGCTGCCAAGCGCTTGCGAGGTATGTCCATGCCATTCGCAAAAAAGGTGCCCGTCCATATTAGATCCCACCAGAAGTTCTTGGTGAATTGATAAGACGTTGGGACACTGATGCCTATAGACAATTACAGGTGAGAAATACAGCTGCCAGGAAATCGACTCGAGGTACTTTCCTTCACACTGCAGGAGGCACCACCTTTCCAGAAGCGAGATTACGCTTGGTAAGTTGCTTATAGAACTCTCTTTTTTACTTAAAGACAATCTTTACTATGATATTTGCTGTTCTGAAATTTTCTTAAGGCCAAACAAGTAAGAAAAAACTCACAGCAATTCTAATAGGTTTGTTTACCTTATTTATTTCATTTATAATTTTTCTTATTGGAATATCTGAGTTTTGAAGGTCATGGTTCATCAATTATAATCCCTTGTCCATACCCTACATGCTATTATTTGTGCTTGTGTTATGATTTATTGAAACAAAATGAGCTTGATGGATTATTAAGTTGCAACTAAATGTGAGTTTTGACCACTGATTATGACCTTGAAGTCCACTGATTGTGAGTTTTGACTTATTGTCACGTCTCCCATTGAGGTTCTAAATAAAACGAGCTTGTTCTATTCTGATTTTGCTTTTATTCTGCTTTTTAATTATTTTTAATGATTTTTTTAATTACTAAAATCTTATTACTAAAATATAGACACAACAGAACTAATCATATCTCAACAGTACTATATGCAATTTTTTCCTCAATCAGTGACAGTGTGTCATATTGTTTCTCTCATTATGCAGAATCATTCGCTTGGAAGACCATCACGTATGGAATCATTCGCTTGGAAGACCATCACGTATGGATGAGTTTTTTTAGCACACTCATACTCGCAAAGAGGATAGGACTCAATGGGTTGATGAACACTCCCGAAAGACAAAGATAACTTACCTTTATTAATTGTAACTATTTTGTTATCTAATTGTTATGCCTTATTAATACTTATAGTAGTTTATCAATCATTTCTCCTCATTGTAGGATATATTTCAAGAGCGTATGTTTCAGGCTGAGCAAGAGCGGCAGGCTGCTATAGAGGCTGGTGTAACTGATCCACCGCCTGTCTCTGAGGAAAGCATATGGATTGAGACAGTGGGTGGAAAATGAAGAGGTAGGGTATATGGTATGGGTGAGGTAAGGGACTCTTCCATGGTGTGGCCTCGAGTTGATGGGCCAACCACGACCACCAGCACTGATGTTTTAGATCTTAGAGAACGAATCATAATACTCAATAGGGAAGTTGAACAACATGCCGCTAAATATAGAGAGCTTGAAGACTGCTACCAAAAGGAGAAAAGAGAGTGGCAACAGACAGTTGAATCCTTGCGTGAGGATCTCAACACCAGTAACTCACAGATGGATCATTTTAGTCATCAATTGAGCAGCTTGACTGAGTATGTGAGGGCCATGGGTCCTAGTAGTTCTGGATCAAGTGTTCTCCCACCTCCTCCTTTTACTTTTCCAAGCTCTCAGAAAAGCACAGCTCCAGCCCTAGTCCCAACCCCAGCCTCAGGTAGAAAACTCCCACCTATTCTGCAGCGACCAGGACAACCACAGAGTTCTCAAAGGGAGGATGATTCTGACGATTTTGATGACTCGGATGATTATTTAGACGAGTATGAGTAGGTTATTTAATTACTTTACTTGGAATATTTTGTATTATTAGTAGATTACAATTTAAACGAATATAAGTCTAAGTTTAGTTATTTATCTTGTCTTGAGTCTTTATGTTAGAGGATTATTTATTATTTTAATAAGTTTGAAAACTTATTATCTAATATTTAGTATAAATTTTATTTTTATATTTAAAAGTTTATTTGTCTTGTTATCTATATTCTGTATAAATTTTATTTTTATATTTATTTGCATTAATTGTTTATTATTTTTCAAATAAAAAAATAATTAAAACATATCTATTAAAATCGACGGAATAGTTGTCGCTTTTTAATTTTAAAATAGACAAACAAACCCAAATACAGACATAGAATTTGTCGGTATATGAATAATAAAATCGACGGCAACTGCGTCGATTTTATTGGATCCAATATCGACAGCAAAGTTGTCGATTTTAGATAAAGGTGTCGTCGATTTTATTTGTATCAAATATCGACAGTAGAGGCGTCGATTTTATATAATAATATCGACGCCCTTGTTGTCGATTTTAGTAAGAATATAAAATTATCAAACTCATAATATCGATGGCCTTGCTGTCGATATTTTTAAATTATTATCGACGGCTAGGCAAGCCGTCGATTTTATTAGCATTTTGAAAAATTGACAAGTTTTATAGCGACCAACTCCGCCGTCTATTTTGCCGTCGAATTTTAATATTATTGACGGCTTAGCCGTCAATTTAGGCGTCGATTTTAACGACGTTTCTTGTAGTGATTTAAAGCGATTTAATAGGATATCAGATGTTTATTATCCCTGATATTCGGATAGTTATTCTGGATAGTATGGATGTATTGTATTTAATAAATTAGTAGTATTTTACCCTAGATGTTCGAACCTGTACGATAGCAGATAGTTACTTTTTTTTATTGGGTCAAAGAATCAATCCATTGTACATATTGTATACTTATTTCATTGACTCCCTAACAAAATCCGTATGTGTATTATGTCTCATTTTTTATCCCTAAAAAACAATCCATGTATAGAAGGTTTTATAATCAGTCCTTACTCATTAAAAGGTGTAAAATACACAAAACTTAACACTTATTAACAAATCTTTTTAAACACAGTTATTTTTAAAATTATCAAATATTTATATAATTCTGATATATTCACAAAATTTGAATATATATAGACTATTATACGAATGTGAATACGGGTTAAATACTAAATATACCAATTACCAAATGTTTTTAAAGTATAAAAATTAATAAAATAA
>NC_029786.2:14750688-14752784 GCF_000816755.2 Arachis ipaensis
TAATAAAACTCGCCTATGATATAAATTATTATACATTCAAATGACTATTAAAATTTAAAATTCCCAACTTTCTTATTGTGACATTTTCTTTTCCCATAATAAAGCAAATTAATATGACCTTACCGCACCGCACCGTACCGTAGAGTATTGAATGTGAAATCAGATACGGGCAAAATTTGTTTGTAAGTATATATACATTCAATTCGTTCATGATTAACGTTTAAGAAAGAATGAAAAGAGAAGACGTTTCTTGGACTGGTTTGTTTTTTAGAATAGAATAGGGTAAGACATGATAATAAGATATAAAGAATAGAGACGTAAAATTTTGTCTTTTTATATTTTGTTTGGTTAATAAATTATAAAAATCTAATTTATTTTTAATTTTTTTATTAAAAAATAAGATGAAAAATATAATAATAAAAAATATAATTATAAAAAATTAATAAAAATAATAAAAAAATAAAAAATAAATTGTGTCTCTTATTAATATCTTTGAATATATTATTTTTGTCTATGTCTCCTCTATCAAATATGATTTTGTATTTCTATGTCTCTGTTTCAATGTCCTATTTCTATAAATAAATGCAATTTATAGATAGAAATAATGGATATATATGCAAATGTACGACCTTCCCTCAAGAAAGCTATGATATACTTAAAATGAATAAGCAAATGAGGCCAAAGCACAATTAATACATCTAGCTGATAAATTTCAATATGGTTTTGCCTTGTAATACGTATGGTATGATATGATAGTTATCTAAACTAAATATGTCAATGTAACGACATTCCCTCATCAATAAATTTCCTATTATTATTTTTATTTCTCAAAGCGTCTCGTTTGATAAGTTAAAGATGATTAATCTGTGGTAAAGTTTAAATTTTATTTAAGAGTTTATTATTAATCAATAAATTGTTATATATACAAGATAAAATTTAAATTTTTTATTTTTACTTAAATGAACAAATAAATTAACCACTTAATCAATCTAAATTGATTATTCGATACTTAAGATCCAAGAAGCACATGTATTGACACAAATATAAAGCATAATATGATAAAATTAAGAGTGTACAAATTCAAATTTTATATGCAATATTTTTCTGCATTTGATTTGAAATAAGCGGATATAATCTAATTTACAAAATCATCAAAACAAATAAATAGAATTAGATTATAGATTTTAAATATGTATTTATAAATTCCATCCATGAATCTGCATATCCACAATATATATGTATATACACTCTGTTCCCCTCTAATTTCAGGAGTTGCTTATATTTGTCTGTGCAATTATCTCATTTTATTATGTTATGTTTAAGTTTCTTTTATTTAATTTAGTTATTAATAATTTGTGTTGTATTTTTGAAATTTTGGGATATTAGAATTTATATTATTATTTATTTTTAATCTTAAAATTTTTTTAAAATATTTAAATTTTTTTTACAAGCAATATCTTATATTTGATCCTATCCTATCGGATCGGATACGAACTTAAAAAGTACAAATATAGAATCCAATTTGATTCGATAATTTTAGTATTTGAATCGAGATTTTAATCGTATCCAATTCATCCATTTTGCTTCTAGATAAAATACAAAATATACTCTACGAATAATAAACTCATTGATGATTTTGCATATTTATCATAAATGATGGTTATCCAATTATCAAAAAGTATGTGGTACGGTACTACGGTAGTTATCTAAATAGGAAACCATTTACGACTCCCAATTATGTATATATACTGCAATCACATAACAAAAAATTTATTCTGAAACCACTCACTTATAACCCCAAAAGAAAAACAAAAGGCCAAGGAAAGGAAAGAACAATATGGAATTGCAATGTCCAGGTATACTCTATATATATATATATATATATATTTCCTTTTCTCTTTTTTTATTATGTATATATATAATTTTTGTCATAAAATTATTTGTCTAAGTTTAAGTTGATAAGAAGAATAATTACATGAATAAATATATCTTAATATGTGCCTTTATACAATAACTTCTTTCAGATTTAACGAATTCACAAGGTGTGCAGTACTCCATACTTAGCAAGGAGCGTTTAAGAATGAGCCTAATTTTAG
>NC_029786.2:14752900-14753424 GCF_000816755.2 Arachis ipaensis
ATCGATTACAAAAGATGTTAAGGATAAAGATGATTAATTTGTGGATGCAGCTAAGAATTCGTGGCCAGAGTTGGTGGGAACAAAAGGGGAGAAAGCAGCAGAGAGGATTGAAGGAGAGAACCCACATGTTCGTGCCATTGTGGTTTTGGTTGGCACTGTGGTCACCATGGATTATAGATGCGATCGAGTTTGGGTTTGGGTCAATAAACATGGCCTTGTCACTCGAGTCCCAAGGAGAGGTTAACTAACTAATAGGCGATCGAGGTCTAGTTCAAATGATAAAATTATATGTCTTTTAATATGTTGTATTTAGATTTAAATCTTGGCGAGTGCGCCAAATATTGAATATGAACTTTTTAGTATTATGTGTTGTAGTGTTGTTAGGATTAGGAATTGTCTAATTTATCTGACAAAAAAAAATACTATCGTGATTATTATGTTATTAGATGATAATTTAGTTAAATTTATCAAATTATGTAACGACTCTCAGCTATTAATTTTATATATATAAAGACAATTGTATA
>NC_029786.2:14757854-14759734 GCF_000816755.2 Arachis ipaensis
GATTCAATGAAAGTTATATATTTATTATCACTGAAAATCTAAAAGTCATTGATTTTAAATCTTTAACTAGAATTCTAAGAACAGTGGTTGATAGTTGATACTTCATACTCGTTAAAACGCGAATAAACAATAATGACCCAAGTCTCTGGTGGTCAAGATATTGGAGAGTGGATCCTCTTCAATGAGAAAAAAATTGGATGATATTCAGTGTTCAATCTAATTATTTATTGTTCTCTCTTATTTATTTTTGGTCTCACTCATAAGATCAAAAGTGAAAGATCACACTGTATTCTATCAATTGTTAAAAAAACTGAAAAGTATCCTTTTCCAAAATATTGACATCTAAGAATGGCTATTCTTTGACTATTCAATACAATGTTGATATGTGAAATGGTAGTTTGAAATAGTTAGTGTTGCCTTTAAGTGAGGAAAGTGTCTTCATGATATAAAGTATGATAAATTTTTTGTTTTTTTACTATATGTCTATTTATGGACATTGATAATACAGGAGGAGTGTGGATGTAATTTGATAGTATAGATGTCATTGGAAAGATGATGTTGTCGTGGTCCGTCACGGGAGGCTGGAAATTATGGAGCCTCACCAAACAAGGATGATACTACTAGTAATGCACAAATAATCATTCACAACCGATTCTTTCCCCAATATTAGTATCTACTCCAACCGTGGGAGTCACCGCCAATAGGTAGCAGCAACGATGCCGCCAACGTTCCAATGGCGCAGCTATGGACCAAAGAAAGGTGTGTAGCAGCATTTTTCTCTTATCTGAGTTCCATTGCACAAATCGCCGTTGAGGTTGAAGAAGGAGACTGTTCTGCCATAGGTCTTCCAATCACCGCCGCTACTGGGAGAGGTTTTGCTCCTGCCAACGAAAGCCATTGCCACTCACTCCAATTCTAAGAATCGAAGAGCAGTGTACCCTGCGACCAAATTTCCATCTCCTTGTCTTCAAGCTAACGCCCAGCCGAGGATACCGTAAAACCACCGCCGACGAGAGGATTGCAACACCGTCTGATTTCTGATTGATGCCTCTTGCCTAACTCGAGCAATCATCTTATCTATGTCTCTCTGTGCTTGCCGTGCCCAACAAATCAATTTGCACAGCAGCTGTATCGCAGGCACAATTCTTCAGGCGATGCAAGTCATGCAACAACTATAGCGTGGGTTCAAGTCATGCAACAGCTATAGCGTGGGTTCAGTGCAAATGGGTTGTTTGTGAATCGAATTGTACTCGGTTTTCTTTTTTGGGTGTGGGTCAGGTCACACAGTCATGCCTAAAAAATAAAACACTCGTATAAACAATTACTATCTTAATTATTACATTTACCGTCCCTTCATCTTAGTCAAAAACTTCTCCACATGCAGATCAACCTATCATTCGTCTCTTTTTTATTGGTCCAAAGTTTATAGCCATTATAGCCGCACTAAAAATAAAACCACCAGAGACAGCACCTAATAATGTAGCTAACTAGCCTATATTCTACTTCCAAAGGTAATGCGTATCTGCAATGTGAGATTTATGTTATATAATTTTACAATTTATTTATAATTATAAAGATGTGTGCGAAACTGTACAGCATATGCTAGCAGCTAGTCTTTGTACATTATTTTTAAGTACTACAACTAAAACATTATATATGCTATAGGTAATGTTAGGTAGACTAAAAAAAAAAAATAGCTAGAACTTGTCTTATTTAATATTAATTAATTATCGCAACAATTAATAAATGTTAAATAAGACAAATTATGGCTGTTTTTGGCTGATTTTTTTTTTGTTATCAAACATTTTTGATATGCTATATATTGAGGTTAATTAAAATTTTAAGAATAAAGACTGATTAATCGGTGAAGAATTTTAATT
>NC_029786.2:14760229-14763111 GCF_000816755.2 Arachis ipaensis
TTATAATATTATTTTTATATGATTATATTTTTACGAGAGTATTTTTTCTAATTAATTAATTGTTGATTAAATAAATCTTATAGTCAATATATATATGCAGTGCAAACAAGATTCGTAATTCCCAATTTGCTTTACTAAAAAAAAATGCCAAATTGCGAGTAATTAACTAATGCATTCATGGAACATTTTTCTAAAAAGAAAAATTCCTTTTTGCATTAACTACACCGAAAGGTTATGTTCTTGCATGATATACAAATACAATTGTCCATGCATTATTATTATGATTCAATGCATCTATCAAACTCCTGAAGCTAATTGAAGGCCCAATTACAGAAGCTTAAACTGTTGTCTAATAGAAACCGATTAGATTTAGATCCGAAGCTCTGATCTCCCAAAATAATTTAAGACAATGATCAATACTATTCAGTTTCAAATTACATTTTAGACAAAAATCATACTTAGACATCTCTCTTCTAAAATAGAAGACATAAATAAGTACTCCATTATAGAAACAAAGTTATAGAAAATATCTAATCTTTTCAGGAATATTCAGGCGTTATAACCAAAGCCACTCGTCCGTAACATTCTAGTCATGCTTCTTCTTCGCCAATCAATCATACCCATCTTTTATTGAATAAGTTTTGGATGAATTAAAGTTCCAGAACAGCTAGCTTCTTCATTTAACTGCCTATCTAAATCAAAACTCAAGATATTTAATTTGGTCTTTTCCGAAAGCATTGAAGCAAGCTTCTTTAAATATCAGTGGTCATTATAGCTTCAAATAAACATCACTTAGAGAGAAAGAAGAGTTTGATATGTGAACAAAGAAAATATCATTAGCAAGAGGACCGTTGACCCTCAAGAAGCAAATGTTGGGAACATCAATACACTAAATTAGTCCCTCCTTTAGGATCCTCAAAACTCTAAAAATGTTGGGGCATTTTTCTTTAGTAATAACATGCTGACCCAGAGTTTGTTATTATTATGAAGAGGTTGTCATACCGACTTGCCAAATAACGCCACGTTCACACATTAGGAGTCTCTGATTCCTAAGCCACCAAACCTCTTAGGAGCAATAACATACTTTCAGCTGACAAAATTAAAGGATCTTTCTCCCACCTTCTTTTTCTAAAGAAATTGTCGAAGAACAGTGTCCACTTTTTGATAATGAGTCACGTGCATTGGAATAATAGAAAAGAATAAACAACTGATTTGATAAGACAAAGCCATTCTGTTCTGTTTAAAAACATTCCTTGCTCTGCTTAAAAGAAATAACTGGATTTATGATTTAAAGTTGAGAAATTAATGATTTGATTAGTTAAAATACTTTTTCTGCTAGGTTAGTTTGCTAAATAACATATTATGGTGATAGTTACGTACTACATCTTTCTATTAATGTTTTTAAGTGTGTCATAGATAGAATGAATAACTAAATTTATAAGATATTTTGATCCATTTTTAAACTAAAAAAAATTAATTTAATTATTGAGTGAAACATTAAAGAACCAAAATAATTGTTATTTATATTAGGAATATCAACAAAAGTTGGACGGCTTATTTGTGTGTGTGTATATATATATATATATGTTGTCAACCTCGCGAGTTAACTCTTACGAGTTTAGGTAGTGAAATCGAGTTAACTCGGTTAAAAATTTGTTTATGAGTAAATTTGGCTAGATTTGGCTAGACTCGTATAAACTCGGTCAAAATCGCGAGTTTGAGCTCGAATTAGTGAGTTTGATGATGGTGCCTGCTGTTTTGGCCCAGAATGGCGCCTTTTGGGTCCAAAATCAAAAGAAAAAGGCAACCCTAATGGCTTTGACTTGTCACTCACTCTTCTCTCCCTCTCTCTTTGCCATTCTCTCTCTCTCTCTCTCTCTCTCTCTTTCTCTTTCTCTCATTGTTGTGACTTCTCACCTCTATTCGTTTGCTGTCTGTCGTTCGTCGTCGATCAGTCACCTACGTGCACGTCGCTCCCTACTCTGCTCTGCTTCTCCTTCTCTCGTTTTTTGTTGAGTCTGTTCTGTTTGGTTTTACTTCAAATGGAGAATTTATCCTACTCTTCTGTGCTGCTGTCGTTCGTCACGTTGCCGATTGCCAGCGTTCATCAACTCTTCTGCTGCCCGCCGTGCTTCCATCTTCTGTTCGCGCACCACCGCCCCTTGTTTGACTGCACAACAGTGACAACACAACTGCCTGAGACCTCTTCTCCATTCAGGTATGTTTTAAAAAATCTACAACTTAATTACTTCCATTTCTTACTTGATCTGTTTTTTGTAATAGTTGTTACTTGTTACTGAATTCTGCAATAGTTGTTAATTCATTATTTAATTCATTGTTAAACTTAAGTTAATTCTGTGATAGTTGATAGTTGTTACTGCATTTTTTATTTGTTAGTTATTACTTAATTCATTGTTAAACTTAAATTAATTATGTGATAGTTGTTAGTTGTTACTGTATTTTTATTTAGGAATAATTCTGAATTTAATTATTCTGAATACAATTATTTGTTAGTTGTTACAGAATATCTGAATTTTGAATTTAATTATCCTGATAGAAATGATGTTTCTAATAAAGATGGTGAAGATGATGATGTTGATGCCAAGAAAGATGAAGATATTAGAGGATTTCAGTTTTAGATTTTTAGTTTATTAGAATATATAATTATTGCATTGTTATTTTTTTTCTATTGTGTTCTATATTGAACTAGATGTTTTATCGTGAAGGATTTGAATGTATGTTCCAAAGTACTTGTTGTAATTGTTGTACTAATGTACTATTTTAATTTATTATGTGTTTTGAGTTGAAAATTGTTAAGTTTGAATATCTATATTTGAGTAAGTATATATATTATATATGATATATATTTTTTATAAAAAATT
>NC_029786.2:14764774-14777027 GCF_000816755.2 Arachis ipaensis
ACTCTAAACTCCGTCTATATTACACCTGCACTACATAGCTGGTCTCAAACTCGGATAAAGGAGAAGGGTTGTGTTAGGTCTTTGACAGCCAACATAAAAACTTAGTCGAATATTCATAACATGGATCAAAGACGTTATAGGTCATTGCACAGAAACAACGCACTGTATGACTCATGTACAGTGTCAAATGAGCAAAAGCCGCTGCATCGGTGCCCGGATGTAGTGTTAAATGAGTAAGAGTTCTCGCGTTTTTGTGAACGAACAAGAGTAAATAAGCTAGTTCACAAAGTAAAAGGTAAAGGTTGGAGCGACAAAAGGTTAAGATTTGGGACATAGAACATAGGCACTCTAACAGAAAAATCCATGGAGGTGGTGAATACCATGACAAGAAAAAACATCATGTGCCTACAAGGAACATAATGGGTTGGTGCGAAGGCTAGGGAGTTTGATACTTTTGGGTTCAAACTTTAGTATATAGGAAAGGTGAAGAATATGAATGGAGTAGGTATTATTGTGGATAAGCAGTGGAAGAAGGAAATAGTGGATGTCAAGAGGGTGGGAGACTGGATCATCTCTATCAAACTTGTGGTGGAAGGAGGTACTTTTCATGTGATTAGCGCCTATAAATCACAAGTGTGTTTGGACGAGCAACACAAGATAAGGTTTTGGGAGGATCTAGAGAGTTTGGTCGAAGACATATCTTCGGGAGATAATATTTTCTTAGGAGGAGATTTAAATAGCCATGTTGGAACAGAAGTGATTGGGTATGGAAGTATTCACGGAGGCCATAGTTTTGGGGTGGTCAATACCGAGGGTACAACTATTTTGGACTTTTCCTCAACCTTTGACCTTTTCATCCCAAATACATGTTTTAAAAAGATAGACGAACATCTTATAACCTATAAGAGTGGCATGACAAGCTCTCAAATCGATTTCTTCTTGTTGAGGAGAGTCGACTAAAAATTTTTGCATTAATTGTAAAATTATTCCGGAGAGTTTAATAACACAATATAGGATGCTCGTCATGGATTTTCGTGTTAAGCAAAAGTTGAGGAAAAGACATCATACGAAAAACCCAAGGACGAGGTGGTGGCGGGTGAAAGGTGAGGAACAAAGAAGATTCCTAAGACGGGTAGGAGAAGAGGTAAAGTGGGATGGGAATGGAAGCGCGGAGGAGATGTGGAGGGAGATGGCAGAAGTTATTAGAAGAACAGCAAAAGAAAGTTTTGGTGAATCTAGAGGGATAGGACCAAGAGACAAGAAGTCCTAGTGGTGGAATGCAAGTGTACAAGAAAAGATAAAGGCAAAAGGAAGTGTTTTAAATAGTGATTTTTGTGGCGCAATGCAGATAATTAGAAAAAATAAGGCGGCTAAGAAAGAGACAAAAGTGGCTGTAAGTGAAGTAAGAACAAGAGCATATGAGGGTCTCTACCAGTCTTTAGGCACGAAAGAAGAAAAAAAAAGTATATATAGAATCGCAAAGAGCCGTGAAAGAAGAACAAGAGACTTGGATCAGGTTAAGTGCATAAAGAATAAAAACGGAGAGGTGTTGGCTTAAGAGGAGAAGATCAATGAAAAGTGGAAGAGCTACTTCTACGAGTTATTTAATGAAGGACAGGAGACTCTTCCGAGCCTTGGTCGGTTATGTACGAGGGAAGAAGATCAAAACTTCGACTAGTATCGAAGGATTCGAGACTTCGAGTTAAAAGAGGCTCTAAAGCATATGAAAAATAGTAGGCAGTAGGACCCGATAATATCCCGATTGAAGTTTGGAAGGGCCTTAGAGAGAAAGGCATCAATTAGTTAACCAAGCTTTGTAATGAGATTTTAAGGTCAAAGAAGATGTCAGATGAGTGGAGAAAGAGCAATTTGGTACCTATATACAAGAATAAGGGAGATATACAAAGTTGTGAAAACTATAGAGGGATCAAGCTTATGAGCCATACCATGAAGTTATGGGAAAGGGTGATAAAACGGAGGCTGAGACAAGAGACACAAGTAATAAAGAACCAATTTGGTTTTATACCAGGCAGATCCACCACTGAAGCGATATATATGTTAAGAAGAATGATGGAGATGTATTGTAGTAATAAAAAGGATCTACATATGGTATTTATTGATTTGAAAAAAGTATATGATAGGGTGTCAAGGGAGGTCTTATGGAAGGTTTTAGAAAAGAAGAGAGTAAGGATCACATATATTCGTGCAATTAAAGACAAATATGGTAGAGCTACAACTAGTGTGAAGACTCAAGGTGGTATGACAGAGGAATTTTCTATTGGTATATGATTACAGCAGGGATCATCCTTAAGTCCATAACTTTTCACATTAGTCTTGGAAGTACTCACAGAGCATATCCAAGAGCCTGTACCATGGTACATGCTTTTTACCGATGATATCATCTTTATGGGAGAGTCAAGAAAAGACCTAAATAAGAAGTTAGACTTATGGAGAGAAGTTCTAGAAGTGTATGGTCTGCGCATAAGCTGTAGCAAGACGAAATATATGGAATGTAAGTTCGGTCTACGAAGGAAAAACTCTGATATAGAGGTGAAGATTGGAGAAAACATCTTACAAAAAGTTAAAAGTTTTAAGTATCTTGGGTGCATCATACAGGATAATAGAGAGATTGAACAAGATGTAAATCATAGGATCCAACAGGTTGGTCAAAATGGCAGAGTTCATTGGTTTTATATGTGACAAAAAAGTGCCTTTAAAACTTAAAAGTAAATTCTATCGCACTGCTATCAGACTGGCTATACTTTATGGTACAGAGTGTTGAGCGGTCAAAGGGGAGCACGAACATAAGCTAAGTGTGGCAGAGATGAAGATATTGAGATGGATGAATGGTCATATGCGATTGGATAGAATAAGGAACGAAGATATAAGAGAGAAAGTTGGAGTAGCACCTATTGTGAAAAAGATGGTAGAATCGCGTCTCAGGTGGTTTGGACATATGAGAAGAAGACCGATAAAGCACCTAGTCAGGAGGGTGGATGAAATGGAAGATGGATAAGGGGTAAAAGGCAGAGGAAGACCTAAAAAGACCATCTATGAGGTGGTCAAACGAGATCCATATATAACCAGTCTCTCTATAGATATGATACATAATAAAACTCAATGGCGTCGTTTAATTCATGTAGCCGACCCCACCTAGTGGGACAAGACTTTGTTGTTATTTGTTTGTTTGTTTATATATATCCTCTAATTCGACAGATTAATAATTAATTTATCATTTATTAAAGTTTCATTTGAAGAATTATTGTTAACTATTGGATTATTTAATACAAAAGGCAAAATTTAAATTCCAACACACATGTTTTTTAATCCATTCTAAAAGTAATATTTCTGTAATATATTTTTTAAGAGTGATTTTTTTTTCATTTTCAAAATAAAATAAGATGTATTAAAATCAAAATTGATGAAAAAAAAATGTGATTCAAACACGTTTTTCATTTGGTATTGCCATCATTAAAAAGTTGAAAAAAATAATTTTAATATGGATAAATTATTAAAATAGTATGCAAAAATTTATATTACTGGCAAAAATAATCTTAAAAGATACAAATAACAAATAAGTAAATGAGATGGAATAATTGAGACTGAGTATTGTATTTGGTGGTCAGAGACTGGAACTAAAATTTCAGTCCCGAGACACAAAATTTTAGTTCCTTCAGTATCTCTAGAAAATAGAAATATAAGAGATTAAAATTTTTGAAGACGGGTTTAAAATTTTAATAATATTTTGTTCTAGAAATGTCTTCATTATATTTGTAGTATTATTATTATTATTATTATTATTATTATTATTATTATTATTATTATTATTATTATTATTATTATTATATTGATATTTTATTTTTACTTGTTTTAATTAAAATAAGGATTTGTGTAATAATATTATTATTGAGTTCAAAATTTATCAATATGAGTAAATATATCAGTACTTTTTGGCGAACTTAGCTTTGCTAATGTTTCATCATATATTTTCTATTCTTATAATCATTATGTTACTAATGTCATTTATATTAGTAACTCGTATATATTCATCCCTATATATATTATTACCTGTGTTTTAATATATCTAGCTTACATAATTATCCGTTTAAGATATTTATAACTTAAATTGCTGACTCAAGAGCATTATAACGTGACACTTAATATAAGCTTGACACCCAACCTCCCCATGTATCACTTAACCACTTAAATCATCATCATCTATCATTAATCATCATCATCACTGAACCACTTTGAGAAAAAAGAAAGAAAGAAACCGAGAAAGAAAAGAGAGAAAAACATGACCTCCACGAACCTTCGGCATTTGATTTCTTGAAATTCATTACTCCAATAAAAAATCTAATGCGATTAAAGTGTTCGTATCTTCCTCCTCTTCACGTTGATGTCACTTTTATTCGGGAAAAATCGACGGTGGAGTTTTCCCCCAAACTTGCATGGTTCGGCCAAAGTGAGGAGAAGATGGAATAGCCAAATTTCGACCTTTTTTTCTTCAATTGTTTGGTCAGAAATCTTTTCTGGAGCTTCGGTTGTTGTGATTTCTGTACGGAGGTAGGATTTGATAATTTTGCACCAATTAAACCTGAATGTGATAAGTGAATGTTGGTTTGATTGATTGTTAAACTCGAAAAAACCCACATACTCATTGATTGTTAAACTCGGGAATGCTCACATACTGTTGACTTCTGTTCCCATTATGCATATATTATGGCGTCTAGCTTTGTGACGATTACTAGTAGTCACGTACTGATGGTATTCTTAACCATATCGACACATATGCACGTACAATATGCAATGAAAAACCATATCTGAGATTGGTTCTTAGGTAATGTCAGGTTGCAGGGTGTAAACCGACACATGAGCTCATGGTCTGCATAGGACAGACATTCATCATCCTTGTTTGCGCATATTTTTGTGTTGTGTATTTCTACGAATGTGTGTGTACTTTTGGTTGATTGCTTTTCTATTCCTTGTTTGTTGAAGTTATATCTGTTCTATTGCTTGTTTGTTGTATGACAAAGAATAAAATGAACTTAACTTCTATCCCAACCTTACTAAGGACTTTCCAATTCTTATCCCTCTTTCCAACCCTTTCAGCTACAGGTGCGAATGCTTATTATGAAGCTGTGGAAGTACAGAAAGAGTTTGTTACAAGTTGAGTTACTATTAGAATTTATTTCTTTCCCTTCGCCTTGTTAGTTGAAGTTTTATTTAGAGGGACAGGTTTTGCAATTGGTTTTATATGTAATACTATAATGTATTATTAATATTAAGTATGTGAGTATGTGTCATTTGTTCTTATTGGAAAAGTTTTCACTTTTTAGTAAACACATTAGTGTAAGGCTCTGACTAGATTTTCTTTCTCCTCTGAAGATCGCGCTTCCCTCTCTAGAGATCCCACACAGTGCTTTTTCAAGGGCGGAGTTAGGGGCATTGTCGTTGCCGCCTGTCGAAAGGAGTTGCTGTTGATGTCGTCGACGTTGCTGCTAGGAGGAAGTTTTTCAGTTTTTCAAAAATAACAAAGCACAAAACACAAACCAATTTGTTTTTCATCATCACCATCATGAGAAAAGAGAGGCAACATTCATTCAAGAGAGACATGGTGTGCATTTTTATATCTGTATGTGTGACAAAATAAGACAGAAAGAGACACAGAGAAAGAATCATCCCAATACTTACTAATCTCACAGTGGCGACCTCCACAGCAATGAGATGAAGTGGCTCCGAAAGCACGACCTACAGGGTTTTCTGACGGCGCGATTGAAAAGCGATTAAGAGACGATGGCATGCTTTCCTTGGTGGAATGGTCTTCTATGCTGACCTGCGCAGTGCTGCCAGTGACGAAATTGAATGGAGGTTTCTCAAACCATGCTCATTTGCAATTTGAGCAAACAAAAAGAAAAAAAAAGAGTGGATGAAATACATATTGGGAGGAAATTAGGATTTTATTTTAAGATTGAATTATACTTAGGAATATTTTAATAATTTTAAATATTTTGGTCTCTATTTTTTCTTTTTTTTTCCAAAGATAATAGGTTATATTTCATTAATTATTAAAAAATAAAATACAAAGATGTCCAAAAGCAGGACAGCATAATAAAAGGTGGAGATTTCCCAAAAATACTACACTGAAGGTATTCATCCGACGGTGCGTGGTCGAAAAACGAAGAAAAATCTTAAAAAAGAAAGAATGATAAATCCAATTGCATGCAACTAAGAGCTTGCCTCATGGAGATGACGACCTAAACTGGGAGTTCTTTGGATTTCACGGAGCAACTTGACAGAGCTTGCTAGAATGGCAGATGGCATAGAAGTAAAACCTTCAAAAATCAACTGGTTGCGAGCTTTCCAGCAGTTCCAGCAAATGATGGCAAGCAATTGAGGATTACGGTCAGCATTCTTCAACGGGTTAAGTATCTCTGTTGATGCAGTCCACCATGTCCAAAAGTCGTTAGAACTCTGAGGGGGAAGACAGTCACGAAGATAACTCTGAGACCATACGTTTTTAATTCTAGAGCAATCGATCAAACAATGAGTGACTATTTCCGTTGCTTCATGACAGCAGGGGCATATTGGTAATATAGATGGGATGCGGTGATGAATCTGAGCAAGCACCGGAAGTCGGCCATGGAGAGCTTTCCAGATAAATAGCTTAATTTTGTGAGGCAGGTTCAACTTCCATAGATCAATCCACGGCTTTTTCTGCTGCATATAATTAGGGCAAAGCTCCAGAGGCGGATGGTAAAATAAATAACCAATTCTGTAACCTGAAGCTGTATCATATTGCTTGGATTTGTTCAAATCCTATTGCAATTTGTCCCTACCCTACTGAATTTTAACTGACAAAATCCTGTTTGCAACGTCTTGGGGAAATAATTATTGAATGAGATTCTGATTCTGATTCCTATCTTCAGTAATTAGATCTTTAACTCTTGGAACCAACTCAGAAATAGCCTGTCTATTTGGCATGTTAGAAATCATTAAAGGATACGGAGGAGGCAGCCAAGGATCCTCAAAGGTTCGGATATTCTCACCAGTACCCACAGCCCAATTAAGACCTTTTTCAACAATCTTTCGGCCTTCCAGTATGCTCCTCCATCCCCAAGAAGGTAAGACTCCAATTTCTGTCGTTATAGCATTACCATTGCTAAAGTATTTACCTCTTATTATTTTGGATAATAAGGAAGTAGACTGTGTTACAAGTCGCCAAAACTGTTTGCCTAAAAGCGCCAGATTTTGGATTCTGAGATCTTTAAATCCAAGGCCTCCTTCTTTTCGTGGACGAGTCATAGTGTCCCAGCTAATCCAAGCCATCCGCCTTTCAGAACCTTTTTGTCCCCACCAGAACTAAGAAAGTAGAGAGTGAATTTCCGAAATTAAACCATCAGGCAACTTGAAGCAAGACAATATATAAATAGGAATAGCTTCTCCCACTGCCTTAAGCAATATGTGTCTACCACCTGACGAAAGAAGATTGCGCTTCCACCCTTGGATTCTTTTCCGAATCTTTTCTTTGATCATACTAAAAGAAGCCTTTTTCGATTTAGAGACTGTAGAAGGCAAACCAAGGTATTTATTCTGAGCCCCAATATGATTAATATTCATAGAGTTAGCCAGTAGTGTACGAGTAGTGGAGGGAGTGTTGTGGCTAAAGAATGCAGCAGATTTATTAAGATTTACCCTCTGGCCACTGATGCTTTCATAAGAATTCAATAAATGCAGGATATTTGAACATGCTTCAGGATTAGCCTTACAAAATAAGATGGAATCATCAGCAAATAGGAGGTGGTTGACCTTGGGACATCGCCTATGTATCTAAAGACTCTGAATTAGTCTGTTTTGGTCTGCCTTGTGTAGCAAGAAGGAGAGACCTTCTGCACAGAAAAGAAAAAGATAGGGGATAGAGGATCTCCTTGTCGAATACATCTATTTGGTTTGAAGAAACCATAAGGTTGTCCTTCCACAATAACAGAATAAGAAACAGTTGTCACTAATTCTCGAATCCACATGATCCACCGGGAGTCAAAACCAAACTTCTCTAATATAAACCAAAGAAAGTGTCATTCCACCCTATCATATGCCTTACTCATATCTAATTTTAGCGCATTTCATTTTCGAGACCCCTTTTTTTGTTCTTCAAGTAATGCATACACTCGTGAGCAATTAGGATATTATCAGAGATTAATCTGCCTTTAATAAAAGCACTCTGCGTAGGGCTAATTAGTCTATTCATCATACCCTGAAGCCTATGTACAAATACTTTGGAGATAATCTTGTAAAGGACTGAAGATAGGCTTATTGGTCTTACCTGAGTCATATCTTTAGCATCAGAAATCTTGGGAATAAGACAAATTTGAGTGTGGTTAAAACCCTTCAAGATTCTGCCCCCAGAAAAGAAGCTCTTAACTGCTCGAAACACATCACCACTAAGTATGTTCCAGACGCTTTGAAAAAATTTTGCTGTCATACCATCATCTCCTGGAGCACTTTGAGGATGAATGCTAAATGTTGTGCGTTTCACTTCCTCCATAGTCATTGGTCTTTGAAGCCTACGGTTCATGTGAGCTGTAACCTTAGGTTCAAAATCAGTAAACAGAGGTTCAGGGTTCTCATGACAAGTGGAGAAAAAGATGTCCTTGAAATAAGATTCAGCCACAGAAGCAATACCAGCATTTGAAGTAGCCACTTCACCATCACTGCCAGTTAGTTGCCAAATTCTATTTCTTTGGGTTCGATTTCTAAATTTCTGATGGAAGAAAGCTGTATTCTGATCACCAGATTTGAGCCATTTGACTCTAGACTTATCTTTCCAATAAGATTCCTCATTTTGTAATGCTTTTTCAAGTTTGTCCTCTATTTTTGAAATGATGTCGCCTCCATGAATTCCTGCTAAACGAAGTTCCTCTAATTCCGACTGTAGTAAATCAATCTCCACCTTTGAATTAGATATGTGTTCTTGCTGCCATCTGACAATCTTATGCCGACAACGCTTTATTTTTTGAGCTTGGATATACATGGCTGAACCATCAATCTGTTCATGCCAAACCTCTCTAACAATCTGCCTTATTTCATCATTGGAACACCATCTTTCTTGGAATTTGAATCGGCGTTTAGATATCTCAGTTCTCGGATTAGAGTCTAAGAGAAGAGGGGCGTGATCCGAGCCTGATTCTGACAGTCTAAGAACCGTTGCATTGGGATAGAGTTGCTGCCAATCAACTCCTACCAGGAATCGGTCTAGTCTTTCCTGTATCAACTCATCACCCCTCCGTCTATTTGACCAAGTGAATGGTCTTCCGACCATACCAATATCAATCAGGGAATTATTATCAATAAAACTATTAAAGGTTTCAATAGAAGAAGGAGATTTAACACCCCCACCTTCTTTCTCCAATTGATTAGAAATGGCATTAAAATCCCCCATTAACACAACCTTACCATCGAACTGTTGGGTGGCTGAAGTTAATTCAGCAAATTGAGCCATTCTATGTTGATCATTTGAACTGAGATAAACACCTAGAACACCATAGGGATCATTAGAACCAGCTGTCAGAACTGATGCCGCAATGAAAAATCTACCATGCTGTAAAATCTGAACAGTGCAACCATCCCTCCATGCCATTGCCAAACCCCCTGATAATCCATCCGGATCCACAATAAACCATTCCTTGAAACCACAAGATCTTAGTTTTCCTTCAACTTGTCGAGATTAATTTTTTGTTTCACAGATAAAACCAACCTCGGGGGAGTAGGATTTGCAAATCCCTTTAAGATTGTGGATTGTCAGGGGTCTCCCCAAATCCCAACAATTCCACGAAAGCAGTTTCATATTTCTCTGGGTGCCACTTGAAGGCTGGCACCCTCCACCGTCATAGCAATTAAATCAAATAAGATATTGAGACTTAATTCAATTCGATACACTTTATATTAAACACAATACAAAGATTTAATTTAATTTCTCTTTTCCAATTTCTATCTCTCAGTCTTAGTTTTTATTTCAAAAATAGACTTAATTCTAACTCCAAATTATAAACCTAAATTTTAGAATGAACTAATCTTGAATAACTAAAAATTAGTTCCAAATACTTTCTCATATGTTTTTTTACGAGTGGAATGTGAGATGTGGTCCAAAATTCCAAATATTTTTATCCAAATTAAACTAATAAAATATTAAAGAATAAACTATTATTTTTATTCATTAAAATTTAGCATATTAACAAATCTATCCACGAATAAATAAAATTATCATTTTTATCCATAAAAGAGTTTTTGCTAACAAAATTATCCGAACTCTAAAAAATTATTTAAAATCTCTAAAATATCCTGTAATATAATCTAACTCTAACTTTTCTTTTTACTCCATGTTACTATACTCCCACCCAAATTCTTTTTCACCACCACTCTCATCCCTAACCACTATCATTACTGCCGTCATCACCATCCCCAAATCATTCTCTTTACCACCACCATCGAACAAGGGAGGAAGAGTGAGAGAGAAAGCCGAAACAGAAAAAGTGAAAGAATGACTAAAAAGAGAAGTTACTCATCACGGCTGAAAAATTCATTTTGAAGATGAGAAGTATTCAAATTTAGAATTTCACTTTCAAATTCAAACAACAATGCCTCAATAGAATCATATTATTACAGAGACAGCAACAGAACCAATAGAATTGCAAACACAAATTCAAAGTCCAATATCAAAAGTGGAGCATTCAAATTCAACAATCAGATATCTACAATTCAATAATAAGTCAAATTATGGATATACAGAATTAGAGAACGAATCAATAAAAATTAAAAATTAAAAATTAAAAAAGACCACAATGACAACGTATTGCCGAATCTTCGCACCCCTCGGTCTCTAGCCTCGAAGCTCTGTGAGTAGCGCTTCAAGGTCGAAATGTTGGCTCAGAGGCTGTCGTCGAATATAGTCCCAATCAGAGTCCACAACATTCTTGTAAAAGACAACACAAAGACTAAGGATTGGGTCATTAAAGCAGAGCTTAAGAGAATCAAGAGTGTCACCATCATGTAAGACCTCATGCGTGCTTGCGAAGAGAAGGCAGGGAACGTTCACGGCTCTCGTTGATGGATCAGCAACGCTGGTGAACACAGATCTTCGAGCAAGGACGGCGATGATGCGCAAATCTTGTCACCGCAACTGTTGGAGGTTACTGGAATCGCTACTGCCAAGTCACAACTGTTGTCACTCTATTTCTGCATTTGCGATGGTATTAGAGAAGAAGGTGGTTAGGGTTGTTCATGGATCAGATCCGATCCGCATATCCGTAGTCTTTATCCGAGTCTGATCCGCATATTCATAGATTCGCAAAAATAAATAAGTAAATATTCTTTTTATGTTTTATTCCAACTAATAATTATCATATATTGTATTATTTTATTTTTATTATTTAAAAAAGTATGTTTAATAATATTTTAACAATAAACATGTTTAAAAGAGTGAAAAAATAGATTATATTTATATTTTTTAATAAAAATAAGTTTTTTAAAATATTTATATGTTTTGTGGATATATTCGAGATCCGATCCGATCTGTTCTACAAATGTGTAGATCAGATCGGATCTAATTTGTGAATTAGAGAATTTAAAAATTGTGGATATTGGATCCGATCCGACCCGATAATTTTGGTGCAGATCAGATCAAAATTTTGGTCATATCCAATCTAATCCGCATTTATCTTGGAGGCATTGATGGTAGTAGTTAGAGATGAGAGTGGTAGTGAAAAAAAATAATTGATGATAAAATTTAAGATTAGGAGAGTAAATAATTTTTTATAGTTAGAATAATTTTTTTTGGTGACTGAAATAAATTAAACAAAGAAAAACAAAAGAAACAAAACGCTTACACAACCACAAGTAACCAGTCATAGAGTCATAGACTTTGGCAGCAGACCCACTCCAATACCAACCCACTTCCGGACCTGCTTGTTCATCTGGATTGTAAGAGAGAATATTATCTTTCAGATTTTGAGATAAAGGAGAATAAAGAGTATCCAAATGCCACCTACCAACCGACTAAATATCCTGTATCCGGAGATTCGAATAAGAAATGTGGACATAATCCATCTCATTAGATAACCGTCCTTCTCTCCTCCAGCTAGAAAACCAAAAATTCTGGTTCAAATCTCCAATACACCAAGCAAACCCATCCTTCAACACTTTCCAAGCCTTGCAAAGACACCTCCAAATGGGAGAGTCCTTGTTCTTAGGATAACTA
>NC_029786.2:14777131-14780065 GCF_000816755.2 Arachis ipaensis
ATCCAAATGACAGAATAAGCTTTTATAGAAAGACTCTGCTTCTTGACTCAGAACTTCTGGATCAGTTTCCCACACTCCATCCTTGAGAAAAAGGCCATGAATTTTATTATGCTTCCTTCGCGCAAGAGTTTGAATATAAAAGAATCTTGTATTCCTATCCCCGAACCTTACCCACTGCTCTTTGGACTTTTGGAACCATAGGAGCTCTTCTTGCACTAGAGTATTATTATAATCATCAAGCAACTGTTGCTCTTTCTGACGCAAATAAATACTATCCACCACTTCCAAACGCTTTTGTAAATAATTAATCTGCTGCTCTAATTCACATTTCTTAACAAAAATGTTACCAAATACCTTTGAGTTAAACTCTAGTGAATTCTTCTGTACTTCTGAAAGCTTGCTATGAATTCCTCTATTACCAGACCACCATGACTGGTTCACAATATCTTTATACCCAGGATGAGTAGCCCAAGCAGCAACAAATCGAAAAGGTCGATTCCCTTTAGGCTGAGGACGACCTTTACAACACACCAGAATAGGGCAATGATCAGACTGAAGCCTATTTAAAACTTCTGCATAAGCCTCTGGAAAGATAGATAACCAACTACTATTTATACAGACTCGATCAAGCTTTTTTGCCACGTCAACATAATTTTTCACCCTCCTGTACCAAGAAAACTGCCTCCCGATAGTCTTCAGATCAAACAAACCACTATCCCCTAATGAAGTAGCAAACATGTCTGCTCTTTGATGAGAAAATTGACAGCCCTTAGATTCATGAGAAAATTTGACTTCATTAAAATCACCAAGAACAATCCAAGGTCCTTGAAAAACCATGGATTGTGCAACAAGATAATCCCAAAGGAGAACCCTTTTATTAAATTGAGGACTGCCATAAATACCACTACACCTCCAAATTAAATTATCAAAGTGAACCTCAACAGTAACACCCTGATCAAAAGCATCAATGAACTTACAACAAACACCCTTCATAGAGGATAGAAACCAAATACCTCCCTTATGCCCCTGTGCCTCTACTATACCAACAGAGTGATACCCCAACCTTTCTCAAAATAATTTTAAATGCTGAAAAGGAGAGTGAGTTTCAATCACAATAAAGAAAACAGGTCTAAATTTCCTAACAAGTTCCTTACAATGCACCCGGGCTAACTTATTAGAAGCACCCCTAATATTCCAAACAATCATATTTAAACTATCCATAAATAATAGGGACATAATAAATAAGAACATAAACTCTAAACAGAATCACCAACCTCAATAGGTGGTTTGTCCTGCGGTACTGGCACACTCTGATCCTCAATAATTGCCACCTTTGGACCCCCTGACACTGCACTTGCCATGCTTCCATCTACTAAGGTTTCTTCCGTTGTGCCACCATTTTTATCAACTGGCGAGTTCTGCAAGGAGGAAGGCCGAGGACGCTTCCGTAGAGAAATTCCACGACGTGCAGGAGTTCTGCGCGATGGAAATGGCGCAATTTCATGTTTTTCTTGCTTTCCCATCCTAATGCCAGTTGATTTGCCTCCATCACCATGCAAATTGGGCCTTGGAACCCTTCTCGAACCAAACTTGTGCTGCTTTCCATCTTGGTCCTTCAAACCTGATGACTGGCCCATTGTAAATTTTTTCTTTCTTAGAATAATTTAATTAGCAAAAATTCATCTTTCTTAGATAAAAATAATAATTTATTTATTTGTGGATAAATTTGTCAGTGTTCTAAACTTTTTACGGGAAAAAATTCCGTGAGACGTGAACTGTGTAGGGTGAGAGATGGCTACCTTGTCTCTGCAACTCCCTCTCTTCTCTCTGCTGAGAAGAGCCTCGAAAACGGTGAAACGCTTCCATTGCCGCTCATCCTCAACTCAACCGTTAAGTTCAACCGCCCAATCACGCGTATGGCACCCTCTTCGGAAGAAAAAAGTTGTTATGAGAGTTGGTTATGTCGGCACCAATTACCGAGGTTAGTTAGTTAGTCACATTCCTATCTTATAAGCGCCAAAATATTTTGTAACTGTTTTGACAATTTACTCTTGTAACAATTATGCGTCTACATATACCTTTGCTTCTCATGCTCCTTTTAATTTATATATTTCAGGCCTGCAAATGCAGCGAGATGAATGTTCACCACTATCAAGTATGATTCTTTTCACTTCTGAGCTATAATCATAATGTAACTGTATTTGTTGAGAAAAAAAAGGAAGAGAAAAGAAAAAGAATGCCAGTTCAGTATAGTTGCTCTTTGGAATGCCTATAACATGCTTGTAGAAATGCTGAAGCTGTTTGTGGGGCATGAAACTTACTTGGGAAAAAAAATGAATACTTTATAGGATTAGTACAAATTCTATATCTTCAATAAAAATAAAACTACATGGTCATAGAAATTGCTTGAGTGTGGATAAAGTATTCTCTGATTTGAACAATGTAGCCATTGAAAAGGAGCTGGAAACTGCTATATACAAGGCCGGTGGCATCCATGACAATAATTTCGGGAATCTGGAGAAGATTGCGTGGGCCAGAAGTAGCCGAACTGACAAAGGGGTAATTCGTGATCTTCGAGCTTTTTATTTATATTACTCATTTGCTCTCTACTCAGGATTCTTGGTGTGATGCTGCTAGGATGTGATTGGTTCTTGCTTTGTATTAGGTTCACTCTCTGGCAACAATGATATCCTTTAAAATGGAAATCCCAGAAAACCCTTGGGATGAAGATCCTTATGGTTTTTTGCTTGCAGATTATATTAACTATTATCTTCCTCGTGATATCAAAGTTTTTAGTATTTTGCCTGCGCAACGGTAAGACTTGAAACCAAGATCATTGATGTTCAATATTAACCTGAGTCGCTACTCCTCCTTTGTGCTGCTCTCTAATTATTTGTTTCGGTCTCTCGGAAATAGGAGTCTTGATCCGAGGGG
>NC_029786.2:14780237-14783206 GCF_000816755.2 Arachis ipaensis
TCAATTATATTCTTAATGAATTTGAGGTGTGTTGTCTTCTAGTCTCCTTGCTGCCCTTTGTTTATTTCATTGTAAAATCAATACTCCTTTTAGTTCATGTTTATTGTATTGTTCCGTTCATTATTTATGAAAGTTTTTCTGATACTAGTTAATTTATGAGGATTCATACATGTTCTTTCACATCATTTGTTCTTGTACCTAAATCTGAGTGCACTCAAAATTCAAAATAGTAACTAAGATGTGATCTCTTATCAATAATATGCTTTTTCATTATCTATTTCTTTTCAAAAATAAATAAATAAATTACAGACCCAGCATGCTAGAATTTTTATGGTCAACATTCTTTCTCTGATGATTGTGGACCTAGTTAGGATGACTCTGTTATCCTTCATGATGATGTCAGTTACAAGCTATGGTTTCCTTCATAGGGGGAGCATCCTTTCCATAACTATACAGCTAGGTCCAAATACAGAAAAAAGTTCCCACATAGGCAATCATTGTCAACAAGTGCAAGTTTAACAGCCTCCGAGTCAGAAAATGAGGATATTGATGAGGAAGTCACTGGCATTATTGATAAGAGTGGAAATGGTTCACATGATCAACATCCTCAATCAGTTATTCTTGCAAAATGGTTATATGAACCTGAGGAAGCAGATAGATTAAGTTCTTCCCATTTCAGAAAAGTTTTTCAGTGTTCTTGTGGCAAGCTAGAAAAATCGCTAGGATATAGTTACATCGAGATATCCATACAGGGAGAGTCCTTTATGTTGCATCAGGTAAATCTTTTCCTACACTATTATGTAAATTTTTCTTATCCTTGGAGATTTAGTGCTGGATTTCTTCAGATTTTCATAGTACAAAAACATGAGGTGCATGAGTATGCACATATTAAATAACAAGCTGATATGCACATTTTCTTTAGAAAACTTTTACGGTTGATTTGATACATTATTATGTGAAATTGTAAATAAACTTCACATTAACAACAAATCATATATTACGATAAATGTAATTTTTAAGGATGTATTCTAAAAGTCAAACATTTTTAATGATATGTCAATGTATGATTAAATAACTGCAAATAAATTTTATATTGAAAAATGCATTGAAATTAAATCTGACCATTTATGAATCAATTATATTTAAGAAAATTATCTCAATCAATACCCTAAACAACTAACTATAATACTTATTGTTCTAGACTTCTAGTTGAGTTTATTTCCTATCTGGAAATATCAATCACTTTATATTAATACTTTAATGTGCATGTTCATATTGTGTAAGCTAGTGAATTTATGTACAATAACAATACCTTGGAATATACATTCTCTATCTATTTTCTTAGCAATGTCCTGTTTTCAGCCATGACTAGTTCAACCATCCAATCTAGAACTTTTTAATACTAACTATTTGCATTGTGATCTTGTTTCCTGCTTTGCTTGAGATGAATGATTTTGGTTGAATTTGTTGCTTTGCTTCACATGCATCATAATAAGAAAATTTATTATGTTGTGACCAGATAAGAAAAATGCTTGGGACAGCTGTGGCGGTAAAACGCAGGTTACTCCCCAGAGACATTCTAATGCTTTCTCTCACAAAGTTCTCCCGGATTATTCTGCCGCTTGCACCATCAGAAGTTCTGATTTTAAGGGGAAACAAATTCGCTGTAAGAAAAAGACCAGGATACACAAGGCCTGAAATGCTGAAATTAGTTCAATCAGAGCAAATCAATAAGGCAGTTGAAGAATTCTATACATCAGTTATGTTACCTGAAGTCTCCCAATTTTTGGACCCGTCAAAACCTCCTTGGAAAGAATGGGTTGAGTTATTGGATGCTAACACAGGCATACCGAACAATCAGTTGGACAACGTCAAGAATGGTTGGAAATCGTGGAAAGAAAAATTAGAAAGTAAAAGGTGATGAATGCTATTCTCCTGTTATCAGCTTTTTCTCATTTTTGGCATCTAACATGCCTCTTAGTTGAAGCTTCCATTGGCTAGCACTTTCATACAGCTGCACTAGATTTTTCAATTGTGATTTTTGCAACAAGAACACAAGTGCACCTGTATGCAATGGACTGTGAAGTATAATAGAGTAGTAGAAGAGAATAAGGATAGAATAGGAAATTCAAAAGGAAAAGAGATAGAGTAGTTTGTTAAGGGTTTGTTATAACTGTTTTTGATATCAGCAGTTATGTTAGTTGGCTGTTGCCTCTTTTAGATATTTTCACATTTTCTATATATACAGAGGTGAACTTCAGTGTTGTATACATATGAGTGATATCCAAATACAGAAACATATGCATTCAGTCTTTTTCATTTTCTTTCTTCTTCTACTGTTCATTTTACTTTTCTTGATTTCTTGATCAACTTCTACAAATCCTTTCATGGTATCAAGAGCTTGAGCTTAAGATGTAAAGATCCATGGCTTCCTCTGCTACCAGCACGCCTGAAGCTACCAACAATTCTAATACATCAAACACTCTACTTCCCTCAACAACCGTTTAATCCAATCGGGGACAAGCCCAGTGAAAACAACCGCCGGACATGGCAACAGCAATCCTTTGCTGCATTCGTGGATTTGGATGAAGATTGAGGATTATTTCTCAAAATCAATAAAATGTAAAATCAAGCAACTCAAATCTCAATTGAAGTTTATCAAGAGGGTCTTTCAGCTTCAGAGTACATTTTCAAGGACAATGCTGGCTCAAATAGCAATGTTGTGAAGAATTTGGCTTAAATGGATGGCCATTGAATAGTTGAATACCCATGAAAATGATTCCTCAGGAATCCATCAAGTGCCATATGACAACTTCATGGGCTAGTTAAAGAAACATCAATTCAGGTTCCACAAGCTGCTTCAAATCAGGGACAGACATAGGAGGGGCGAATGGCGGCCTCGGCCCCCCCAACTTATTTTTTTAATAGTAATAAGTTATCATGTGTAATTTAATTTTTTTTTAAAAAAT
>NC_029786.2:14783723-14793039 GCF_000816755.2 Arachis ipaensis
TCTGTTTCAACTGCTACAATTAAGAGATCTTTTTCAATTATGAATATTGTGAAAAATAACTTAGAAACAAAATAAAAGATGAATTTCTTGCTAATTGTCTTTTAATTATATTGAAAAGAAAATTGTTGAAAATTTTGACACAAATTCTATTATCGGTGAATTTTATGATACGAAGAATCGACCACTTTGTTAGTAAAAAGTATACACATATTTTTTTTACTTTAAAATATATTATCTATCCGTATATTTTTATAATACATCTTATATTATATAATTTTTTTTACATAATTTTTAATATTATATGTGTTATTGGCCCCCTCATAATATCATTTCTGGATCCGTCCCTGGCTTCAATAATATCTTTTATTGGAGATGGGGGAGGCTTCTAGTTGCTTTCAGCCACAATGATAACACGGCACAATATCGATTCTGTATATGTATTTTTGTTCATGTATGTTTCTAAATATTTTGTCTTTGATTAGAGAGCTCAATTATTTTTAAGTAAATGACTAAATTTGATATAAATTCTGTATTTCTGTTGATGTATTTTCGTTCAGAATGGCTGCGTAAATGAAAAATAATTCATACTATTATCTTTTATGTGTCAAAAAATATTTTAGTATATTTTGTTTTTATTGACAGTGAAAATAAATGGAATTTACTTTAATCCATTTTTGCTGGCTCAATATGCAAAAATGAGTAATATACGTAAATGCGTAATTTGCTTCCATTTTAAATAAATTGGTGAATAAAGTAAAGTATTCATTTTATTTAAATAGAAAAATGCTTATAATGGATGATGATATGAATTATTAAATATAAAATAAATATTATAATATTATATTATCTATCTATCTATTATCTATCTATCTATTATATAATAAGAATGTAGTAGATGGTCTTTGATCGATAAATCCTATGCTCGACAAGTGTTTATCCTAATTGCATGACAAGTGTCACAAAACACCATGAATCACAAGAGTACTGCATCCCAGCGCAAAGCAATGGGGCGGGAATTTGAATCAAATTCAAATTTAAATCTATTTTGTTCCAACTGTGCTCTTAGCTTCTTATATATCTTAGTTTGTTCTCATTTGTCGTACGAAAATTTAAAAAATGAGATGTCAACAAATTTTTTTGACGATAAGAGAAGATGAGAGACAAAGCTGCAAGTATTGGAAGGGGGAGTAGTTGGCGCCGGAAGGGAAAGACTTGCTCCGGCGACATTGCAGAAAAGAAGAAAACACGACGGTGAAGGAAGAAAGCACGACGGAAGAAGGAGAAGAGGGTGGCGACAAGGGCAATGGTCACAAAGAAGGAGGCTAAATCCACAGAGAAAGGAAGAGGAATGAGGCGACGGTGGTAATGGAGGCCATCGCTGCTGTTGGATCCGTAGAACTGCGTCCACCGCAGAACGGCGTCGCAGCCGTTCCTTTCCCGGCGGTTGTTGGAAATGAAGGATGGTTGGTTCTCTCCATTACACACTTTTTTTGTTGTTTGATTTATTTTTTTTAGATTTTTTTTTTATAATTATTGAAATACAGCGTCTTGAGAAAAATGTTAACGAAGTTTATACTAGCGTTAAGAGATTTTCTCACATTGTCAATGATTTTGTTTGATTTTCTTCTTTTTTGTTTTGGTGATATAAGCTTCAGGTTTCCATCAAGCTGGCCTGTGACTCGGTTTTTAATAAACTAAAAATTGGAAATTATAAAGGATACTCATACACATGATTGATCGATGGTGAGGAATCGGCGCTAGAGAGAGTGATGCGAAGTGCGACGGCGACGCACACGAAGTATGTAGAACGACGACCCAATCCCCACTGTTCTGATTCGAACCGCTTTGCCCAGGAAAGGCTGTAACTCCCTACCACACAAAGCTTTATGCTTAAACCGTAAAACAGAGGTGGTGTGGTATTACGACCTTTAAAAATAAAATATATACATAATAATATTGAAAATGATACAATATACGAGGAGCCTTTGAAAAACGGATAAAGCAAAATCGCAAAATAAAAAGCGCAACACTCAGAATTAAGGATTACTTGCGTGCGAAGAAAACTAAAGTTTATAAGCACAAATAAACAGAAAACATGATTAGAAGGTCAAGAAAACAAGATAACAAGCCTCCGACTCAATCTGCAAAGCTAAAGCTGGTCAGAGAATATTTATATACAAAATATACAACCTTTAACCCAAAGATACATGTTTAAAAACCCTAGTTCTCCATAAAGCCTCTAAGAGGCACCAAATCTTAACACCAAATCTTTCCACCTTTCTTCCGTTCCTTCATCTCCGGTAAATTTGCATAGACAGACAAATAGACAAATCCAAAGAGTTTGATCGTGTCGCGTACAGTGGTCGCTCTGTGCAGAATCAGTAAAATGCCGAATGCTGCAGAATTTTCAGTTTTGCCCTCCGAACTTCCGACGCGCATACCTTTTTTGTTTTAAAATATTTTTCATCTGTTCTTCAAACGGCGTAGACTTCACGGACCCAATTTTCATATGAAATAAGTTTGAAACCATTTGGGAGGTCTGGAAGCCAAGTTATGGCTCGTCAAAGTCGGCCAAAAATCAGTTTTACACAAAAAAAACTTCAAACCTCAATTTCATTAAAACCAATCTCAAACCAAGCCTCTATACCAGCATTCAGCTCAGCCACATACCAAAGCACACCAACACAGCAACAAGCACCAAACCAAAACATACTTCTCAACAAGGTACTAAGCAACAAATATATACACATACATTCCAACCTATCCTATAGTCCTCTAACCTAAGTTTTCACAGAATATTATATATTAAATACGTAAAACCTAAACTATACCTTGGCCGATTTTCACATATTGTCCAAGGCAAATCACCAAAGCCAAAAACAGCCCCACAAGTCCAAAATCACCAAAGCATTGACACTAATCCTCCACCAAGCCTCCAATGCCCAAAATCAAGTTCCAATATATGTATATACACTTAAGTTCACATTTTTCACATATCCATATACAAAATTCAATAACCACACACTAATTCAATGAATTCACTAGGGTTAATAATCCTTACCATACCCACGGACCAAACGAACCAAACCCAATATGTTCCGCAAGCTAAATCGAACCTAGAATACCAAAATCAACAAAATTTCAATATAGATACTCACCAAATTTTGAAATTCAAGGGGTAGAGAAACTGGAGTGAGAGTGAAGCTTACCTATAAAATTATTTCGATAGATTCGTAGAGCTCGACGCGGTGATCGCGTGACCGCAAACGGTGCGGCGATCGGAGCTCGGAGTGAGGAGATATGGAAGTTGGAAGGTGATGTTAGGGTTTTGTTTTTCTTCTTCTCTTCTCTAACAATGTGCAGCGTGAATGAGGGGAGAAGGGGAAGGGAAACTGTGTTTTGTTTAAGTGTGATGGGTTGGATTGGGCCTTGAGCCCATTTTGGGCCCGGTTCACTTGATTCGATTCGTTTGGTCCAATCTTAGACCAAATTCTTTAAAATTAGTGTCAAAATTCTTATTTTAATTAGCTCTATCCTATTTTACTATAAAATTCATATTTTTAATTTCTTTTATTAAAAGTTAATTTATTAATTAATTATTTGTTAATTTTACGGGGTTTACAAAGGCCAAGTCGTGCAGTGGCACACTCCACCCCAAATGACTTCAAGCTTAAATACGGTGAGATTGGTTAAGTTTCTTTGCTCAATGTTTTTCACTAATCTTTTTATGTTTCTAGTGTGTAGGTATGACCAGTTAAAGATTTTGGACCTTTTTGGAAACACTGATTTGGGGTGTAATCTCTAATGTAAGTTACCATTTTTGAGTAGCACAATTTAAGTTTCAAAGGCAAAAACAGTGCTACTAATGCTACTAATTTAGATTCTGTCCAACTATTTACTTATAGCTTAAAATTATTTCGTTGTTATCAGTTTTTTCCAATCTTTTCTTCTCCTCAATCTTGCATTATAATACTGGAGCAGTAGTATTTTAGGGATGTAAATTTTACTTAAATTCTATATAAACCCAGGCAAATTGAAAAAGCTTCATTTCATAAATGATATTGTAACCTACATTATTCTCTTTGTTTTTTGTAGTAGCACAGGTTCTGTTAACAATTCACATACTCAAAGACGAGGTAATGCAGTTATTTGATTTGGTGTTTTTATTCTTTGTATTTTTACTTTTGCTTTTTCGAAGACAAATAAAGAAGTATCTCAGTGGTGCACCAAGCTAATAATCCTTTTTGCATTTGTAATATTATAAAGAAGTCATCAGCAGAGGAGCTTTCAATACTATGAAAAATAGTTACTTATTGCTTAAAATTATTTCGTTGTTATCAGTTTTTTCCAATCTTTTCTTCTCCTCAATCTTGCATTATAATACTGGAGCAGTAGTATTTTAGGGATGTAAATTTTACTTAAATTCTATATAAACCCAGGCAAATTGAAAAAGCTTCATTTCATAAATGATATTGTAACCTACATTATTCTCTTTGTTTTTTGTAGTAGCACAGGTTCTGTTAACAATTCACATACTCAAAGACGAGGTAATGCAGTTATTTGATTTGGTGTTTTTATTCTTTGTATTTTTACTTTTGCTTTTTCGAAGACAAATAAAGAAGTATCTCAGTGGTGCACCAAGCTAATAATCCTTTTTGCATTTGTAATATTATAAAGAAGTCATCAGCAGAGGAGCTTTCAATACTATGAATAGATGCTATGAAGGAGTCACACATTCCTGACTTCCTTGGATTAGTAAGTTCTATGATTTAACTGTACCAATGCATCCATAAATTATATGAATAGCATGTGCACCAATAGGGCTCGCTGATTAAAATGAATTTGAGTTGCAGCTTAATACATTGCAATATATGAGGATAGATTTTGATGAGTTTTGCTGTTATTACTTGACCAGTGGGAGCAACATGCACGGTGTGCCTTTGAACATTTTGAAAAGGATGCAAACAGCTCTATAATCATTGAGGGAACTAGCTTTGGTATGCTTAATTTGACCATGGTCATAGCTTATGCATACATATCTTTATACAAATAATATGAACATGCTAATAATTTTACAAGTCATAATATTTACTGTATTCAAAATATTTACAAGTTATACAAAAAATGCTTGATAGAGGAGGACAAACAATTTCTTTTGTGAAGCTTATCACTATGATGCAAAATTTTAAAGTGGGTATAATATCTTATTTTATATTTTATTTATTTAATGTTTGGACAGTAATATGATTACACACTTTAATTGGTTTGCATTCGAGGAGGACATAATTGACCAGATTGGAACAAATAATATAGTTAGCATGAACAAATTTTTATGTAAAATCAGTTTGAATATATTGATGTTGAAATTTGACTGAATACATGGACTATTTTTTGGTTGCTTTTGAGGTGCTTGGTTAGTTGCCATTTATTCAATATCAAACTTTGTATATTATGATGATTATTTTGCACTACAACAGATCAGGATATACAGAGCTTCATGATATGGCTGCTTTGGTTGGTGAAATTGCATCTCAAGAAGTCATCAAGGCTTTTATTCTCGCTCAGCTTATATAACTTTATTACATGCTTTTCTTTAAGGTTATTTGCTTCTAAAGATAATATTTTCTATATGAATTTATAGATACTACTCTTAGTCCAGTCATTTTTTGAGTTTTAACAAACTTACAGCTTAGGAATGTTCAGATAAGAGAGATGTCAAAATATGTGCTTAAAACAAAGTCAACAAAACATGGCCATTTGTTATACCTTTTTTTGTTTTTAACAAAACATGGTCCTTCTTCTTGCCTCTTAAGACTTTAGAGTGGATAAGCTTTTATTACCTTTGCTTTCCCTAAGAAAGATCTTTTTTTTGAAGGGATTTGTAATTGTAAACATTGCCACCAATATGGCAGCTTGACACATGCATGGTAATCTAAGCATATTTTCATTAGTAGCCACTTTTGTTTTTTAATAACTATTTTAAAATAGCAAAACTATACAAATTTCATTGTTTTCCATTTCAAACTGATGGAGAAATGAAAATGGCACAGCAAAGAATAAAAGAGATGTTATTTTAAAGATGTTAACTATTATACAAATGACAACATTCTCAATTAATTTTTCAGCATTTCTGTTTTCAAGCTTTTGTAATAGAAAAATGAAAAACAAATTGACATCTTTTAAGATTGTAAGGTTCGCCTAAGACGTCATAAGGATGCTTCTTGCTTCTATTTATTGTTGAGTGAAAAACTTTTTGTAGAAGGGATCCTGCTCCATCTATTTTCTCTTAATGCTCTCTCTTAATGTGAAAAAAATTTCGGTATAAGGATGTTCTCTGTTGCATGATTAATATATGTTATGTGATTGTTCTTTAAAGTTATTACTTCCTCTCTCTTTTTTTTTTTTTTTTTGTTTTGCATCTGAATAAGGTTCTTAAGATTTCTTCCGTTAATTACTATCTTTCAAGTGCTCTTTGAAATTAATGTTTCTAAAATTGTATATATTTCACTCTAGGCACCTTTAGTGATGCTAATACAAAAGGTGATGGAATGATTGATCAAGATGAGTGAAAAACATTTGTGTCTAAACATCCATTCTTGAACATGATTACCATATCTAATGTTAATATAAGCTCCTCTCCATGGAATCATTTAATTCTTCATCCTTCCTTTTTCCAAAAGAAAAAACAGTGATCAAGAACAGGTTTTATTATTTGATTCTATGATTTTAGAATTTGTGTTTGATAAGCCAGGGTTCTATTGTTATGAGATGTGAGGTTGAAAGAAAAGGAGTAAGATTCTAAAGAACGCTATCCTTATTAGTTTTTCTATGGCCATCGCATTTTTCATTAGTTACATAATTGAACAGTATCCAAAACATAAATTGGTACTTGATTGGGTTGTAACATGAAGGACAATTCAGTAGCAAAGTGTTAGGGAAGTAATTATTGGTTTGAAAGATGCATTTCTATATTATCGTCCATACAAAGGAGTTGGCATGTGATGTTGTATGATTATCATCTTAGGATTCAACTTTGCTATTTTCATTTTTTCTTTATTCTATTAGGATGCCTCCTAAAAATTAATACATATTTCTATATTTATCTCAAGTGGGTGTTGAATTATCATAGGAAGGAAGAAACTATTTGTGTAGGAACTAAATGGACCATACCATTTAGTATGATAGTAAATAAATGACAATTTGTGTATGTAGTATTGAATACCAATTTCTTTGTGCTTCCATACCATTTGCACATGAATATCTTAGCAACTGGTGCCAAATATGCTTCATTGAAAATGTATAAATACTCTTATATAATATATATAATTTATAGAATAATTGGAGTCTAAGGCATTTGATGTAAGTATTTCTGCTACTTTTTAATTGCTATATTGATTAAATTTTAGTATTCTAAAATCTTAAGCTAAACAAATGAATTCAATCATATAAAAGAAACAATGCACTAACATTATTTAATCTAAAAAAGTGATATTATTCTTACTCTTTTGTTACTATTTTCTATAAATTAGCATTCAATCTAAAACACATGATTATTACTTGATCATATTTCAGTTATATAAACAATACTCACCAAATAAAGGAATGCTGGAAAATTTTATGAATGAAACTCATGAGAAATTGAAGGTTAGTTCATTTGCTTTTGTTTTAATTTCGCCATTGATAAGTATCTTTGTAAAGGGATAGGTTGTATTGGTTAGTGTAATTTGAACTTACTATTCTTATTAATTCATATGTTTCTTTGCTAATATTTTTGGATTTAATTTTTTCGTTCTGTTTGAACTTAGTTATTGCTTCTTTTTTCTTTTTTATTTTTCTTTGGTGTTTAAAGTATTTTTTGATATAAAATTTATTTGATTTCTTTGCTTAGAAGATTTCCCAGGCTATTTCTTGCATGCATGTTAGTAGTAATTATTTAATAACCCTTCTTAATGTCCAAATCAAAGAGTTTAAGTAATTTATATACTGTCTTCTGTAAATTTTGATTCTAACTGGTTTAATATTTTTTGTCCATCAAATTTATAGTCTTTCACTTTTTTTAATCTGATATGAAATTTATTTTATTACTTTGCTTTTTGGTCTCCCTAGCAAAAAAGAACAAGAGGGGAAGTTGGATGAATTTTTGTGGTTTCGAAACCTGAGATCAAGATTTTTCTTATTTGGTTACTCTAAATGGATTTAATTTGATACTCCACTTGTCCAAACAAAAGTATCAAAGAACATCCTGTGTTTTGGTTTTCTTTTGATTTTAATACTTTCTCTTTTATTAAAATGCCTATTGCTACTCAAGAAAATGAGAATTTACGTTCAAAAATTTTTTAATCACTGGACAAAATACAGGTTTTAAAATTATGAAGTGCAGAGTATGGAGGAGGACAACAACTTAAGAGTCATTTGTTTTACGGCGAAGGATTTTAGTCTGGATCACTTTTTGTAGGTAAGTTCAAGTTTCGCCGGTTCTGTTTATTTTTTAAAGATTAGCTTTTAGGATTTGCTTTTTGGCTTCGCTCATTTTGATTTTTTCTAACTTTGTTTTGTTCCAATATTAAAAGGTTAGTTCGTGTGTATGGAATGTTCACTATTTTTTGTTTATATTTCCTAAAAGAATTTAGTATATTATTTTTCACAATTCAGGAATTACATTGGATAAGTTCTGTAGGTCTGGGATTCAGAGATGCATGTGTCAGATGTAGATTAGATGAAATGTTATTGTGTTTCTTTTTTATTTCACCTTTTGTTTATGTATTTTTGGCATCTGAAACATGTATTGTGGAAGCATTTTTATGAGGTGACATTTTACTTGATATCAGTTTTTATTGGTTTAAAGTTGATTGAGTTAAGTTATTGCAGCGTATTAGGCATTAGTAATTGATCTATAAATTTATTAATATTTGATGTTTATAACCAATTTGAATCTAAGAAAATAATCTCATTTCATATTATAAGTATTAGAACTAATAAAAATGAGATAGATAATTGGGTATTAGGTAAGAGAGATGTTATATTTTTGCTTCATTTACGTTTAATTTTGAGATTGAGTTACTATCTTTTATTGGATTTAATGAGCTTAATTTTAACACTTTTAAATTGTTAACTTGGATGTGTGTGTATGTTTTAGCTATCCTTAAACCTGTTGGGCTTGATTTTCACATGATCTGTTGTATTATTGGTTGTTATTTGATTTTATTGTTTTTGACTATATGTGCCCAATTGATTATGTTGTACGAGCGTATAACTCATATAACTTTTAGATAATTAAATACTATTATTTTCATAATTAATTTTTTTCCATTCCTAT
>NC_029786.2:14794175-14795849 GCF_000816755.2 Arachis ipaensis
CTATGCTGAGGGTTTTTTTTTATTACTTGATAATTGATTTTTGTTCTTTTTTAGATCTATATTTCAATTTGTGGCTATTCTTTTTGGTATATTAATTTTTTGTAACAAAAATGATTTTAATGAAGTGGTAGTTTATTTGAAATTGCTGTGAACATTTTTTAGATTTTTTTAGAATTTTTTTATTGTTGTCAAATCTTTTTAATAGACAAAAAATTGACATATTCACATGATACAGTTGAAATAATTTTAGACAGAAAAATTACAAAGATAATGCAAGTTGTTGTTTTACTGAATGCGATGTTGTTATATAACTATTGACGCATGTTTATCTATTGGAATTCACTTAGTTTCATATGTGTCTATGCGAGAGTAAGTAGGTGATTAGCATCTTATTCTTCATATGAAATTTTACTACTTTTTATTCTTTTATTTTAATTTATTAATAATTTTTTTTAATTCCTGTATTCTTTACAAAACTATTCTTTACGAAAAAGATAAATTGTGCAACTTGCAAGAAGTTCATTTTTTGTACACTTATGACAATATGTTTAGGCTTTATAAGATGCATTACCTATTTTGATTTGTCACTACTCGATCCTTACAAATTTTGTTATCTATTTTTGCTACCTATTACCATACCATTTTTATAACTTTAGTTGCTATGTTTCTTCAAAGTTTTAGATAGCCGCTCATTTTTAAATAATGGAAAATATATTCATATCATAGGATAAATAATTATTTTTGTGATATTATTTTAAGTTATATTGGATTTGAGCAACTTCCAGTGAAATATAGAGAGCTAAGCAACCATGAAAAATTTGGAACTATGAATGTTGTTACTAAGTGTCCCGTTAGTAAAGTGGGTCTCTTACATTGTTATTGTCCTTTCTATATTTTGTTCAATTTTTCATTTAAAACATAAGAATCCAAAGTATTGTACCATTGGAATGTGTAATATCTCTTAACTTAGGATTTTTCTTTTCTCAATACTTTTATGTTCAAACATCTTATGTGAAACTAAATAAACCTTCTTTAAATTTAAAATAAAATCATATTTATGACATTTAAATTGACATTTCATTTTAATATCAAATAGTTGACTCAAATAAATACTAATTTAAATTTGCGATTGAGAAAGACTTAAATTATATTTGTTTTATTACATTTGCGTTTTGATAAGGTATTACTCTTTAAAAGATAATATCTCAATTTTATTATTTTCTAATACAGATACATTGTTTTATATTATGAAGTAGAACAATTAAAAAGAAATGTCTATATCACATAAGAATTTGTCTCTTTTATGTTATTTTATCAATTACTCTAATAAAAAAGTGCATATCTCAATTGTTATTCTTTATCATCTTTTTCATAAAATTGACACTCTTACTAAGTTTCTTTTTGCCTATGACTTTAAGTGATGTAAAACTAATGCTCTAGTGGAATAATTTTACTTCTTTATCATGCTCTAAAATAATTATGAATCATACTTATAGATCATCAATCTAATTAATATAATAACTTAAAATTTCATTAAAGATTACTTAACTTCAAATAAATAGCGTGAGTATACTCCTATTTTAGGTTGGTAAAATAAATAAATAATTAAATTTTATTTAACTCACAAAATACTTACCAAATAATAGTAATAAAAATATTAACTATCAAATAAGC
>NC_029786.2:14795869-14805852 GCF_000816755.2 Arachis ipaensis
ATTACATCATATTAAAATTATTTATTTTTTACTATTTTGCTATTTTTTTATAATTAATATTTTTTGTTATTAATAATAATAATCTTTTTTATAGAATAAAAAAATGATATCTGTAACAGTCCAGACCACCCGCTAGTATGATATTGTCCGCTTTGGCATACAAGGCCTCACAGTTTTGTCCCACACCCACTCATCAAAACGCGTCATACTAGGGAGAGGTATCCACACCCTTATAAGGCATGCTTCGTTCCCCTCTCCAACCGATATGGGACCTTACAATCCACCCCCTAAGGGAGCCCAACGCCCTCGTTGGCACATCGATTCCTATTATTATTATTATTATTTATGTCAACAATATTTTATGTAGTAAGGTATATTATTTACAGGCCTGCTACACATACAAGCAAAAACGAGTTACAAGCTTTACAAGTTTGGCCCAGCCCAAAAAGAATTCACGCGCATGAAGAGGGATTGAATGGAGCGTAACATTCATGCGCTCCCACTCAAAACGGTTACGTTCTCTTCGAGTAATGGCAGACTCTTCCACTTCTTCCACTTCTCAAAGCAATTCGAAGAAAACGCAACCCTTCTGTTTTCGAGCGAAAATCGAAAATCAAAATATACAACTCGTCGCTAACCTTCGAAACCTCCATCAACACACCATCAAACTCTCCATCAAGAATCTCCAGCGAAAACAAAGCAACAATACTCAAGGTACGTTACATGACGATTCCTGTATATTTTCCAGATTACGAACTAGGTTTTACTTTTCTTCTACGTTGTTGTTCTAGGGTTTACTGTTATTCTTGCTTCTTTGTTACACTGTTCTTCTATGTTGTTGTTCTAGGTTCTCCTGTTATTCTTGTTGTTCTAGATCTTCTGGTAACTGACTTTTGGGGGTATATTCTGTAGATTGGGGGGTGTATATTGCTTGACCTTGTAATGTTGCTTGATATTGAAGCATGTATGAGTGATACCTGACTGATGTATATGGATGTATCTGAATCATATCTATGGGTGTGTCTCACTGTTATCAATGGGTGTATCTGAATCATATCTATGGGTGTATCTTACTGTTATCAATAGGTGTATCTGAATCATATATATGGGTGTATCTTACTGATATCTTTGGGTGTATCTGACTCATATATATAGGTGTATCTTACTGATGTCTTTGGGTGTATTTTTCATTTCAGAGAAAATGGCAGCAAGAAACCAAACAAAAGACCTTAAGTGTGCCACACATCTCCTAAGTGATAAATTCAAAAACATGACTGAGGAGAAGAAGGCGATTGTGAGGGATCTAGGATTCGGTGGGTTGATGCACATCCCACCACTAAGGGTGCATCACCAACTGTTAAGGGAGCTGGCAAACAACTTCAAACTTGGGGAGAACAGACTGGAAATAGGATATGGTTCTTTCAAAATAACCCCAAGAAAGATAGGTCACGCGCTTGGCATCAATGCAACAGGTAACTAGCTCAAAATTATAGGTGTATATTAAGTTGATGCTTGGGTGTATTTAAGGTTGATGCTTGGGTGTATTTGAACCGACTTTGATACTTTGTTGTTTTCCTTTTTGTAGAAAATCTGTTTCCTCAGAAAGTCGAGTATAAGAAACTTTCTGACAATGACAAAATAATTTTTAGAAGATTCCAGGGTAAGACCCTCAAAAGTCTTACCGATGAGATGATGGATATCGGCGTTGGTAACGAAGAGGAACGCCTAATGTTCAAGAGGATTTTCATCCTCTATATACAGATGGCGTTCCTTTTGCCAACGACAATAAACAAAATATCGCATGTGCACCTGGCCCCAATTTTTGAGATGGACGGCATCTCGGAGCGAAACTGGGGGGCCATGTTTTGACCTTCATCGTCAAGGGCATCACAGACTACAAGGAGAAAAAGAAGAAGGTAATTGATGGCTGCCTCTTTGCCCTGATGATAATATACTTTCATCTTTCAGAAAACAAAGGCAAGAAGAGGGTTGAAAGACCACCAAAACCATGGATTGCCAACTGGAGTAAGGAGCAGTTGGTCGAAAGAATGAATGCAGAAACAGAGGAAATTATGTTGGGTGTATATTTATTTATCTGAATGCTGCTAAATAAATTATCTGATGTTTCAGGAGATTGTAAACATGGCGCAAACAAGAGAGAAAATGAAAAAAATAAAGAAAACAGAAAAAAAAAACAAGAAATCAAGAAAACAAAAAAAAGGAAGGCAAGTTCAACATTGTCTTCGGAGGAAGAAACAACTACTGACAATGACAGTTCTACCTCTGAGTCTGAGACTCAAGAAGACTCAGAGGATTCAGCAAGAAAACACCCCAGCAAAAAGGGAAAAAAGTAAGTACCATACTTGGGTGTAATTTCTTTTTCGAGTTGAGTGTATTTTGTGGAACCATTTGGGTGTATTTTGTTGATCAAGTTAGGTGTATGTAGTTTATTAAGCTGGGTGTATTTCGTTTGCTGCGTTGGGTGTATATTGTCCATTCAGTTGGGTGTATCTTGTGCATTCATTTGGGTGTATTTTTTATCTTTAGTATGTTCTAAATAATGATTGTTTGCCTTACAGAATGGACTCCAGAAAAAGAAAGAAGAGTCAAGAGGAGTCAGATTCTGATTCAGAATCTGAATCTGAATCAAGTGATGAGTAATATTCTGAAATTATTACTCCTTTCTTTTGGCTTCATTATAAATATTTCATGTATTAACTGAAGTGTCTCTTATTAACTTATAGAAGCGAAAAATCATCACCGGCGGAGAAGGAAAAGAAAAAGAAAATGACAAAAACAACACCAAAAAAGTAAGCACTTCTTTGGATAAATATTCTGTGATAAAATTACTTTTTTTATTTCTGATTCATACTTTTTTTTCCACTCAGAACACAATCAAAAAAGAAAAAAGTTGTTGTTGAGCATTCATCCCCTGAAGAAGATCAATACTTTGATGGGTACAGTACCTCGTTAGCTATATTACCGTCTATCATCGTAATTATTTTTGTTAACATCTTCTTTTATGAATGTAGTGAGAGATATGAAATATCAAGTGAAGAACTAGATGAATTGCTAAGGGGAAACGTTGAAAAATCTGCTGCAGAGGGGTATGTCTTGTTGGGGTGTCTATTTCAGATTTTGGTGTGTTTTCTTTGCTAATAATTGTTTCTTGTTTCGCAAGGAGAACCAAGCTGACCTGCGATCGACAGAAGGTCGCTATGTCTCCTCTGAAACGTAAGAAGCTTTATTTAATAAAGTCTTGTTATCATGATTTGGGTGTATTTTGTGGAACCATTTGGGTGTATTTTGTTGATCAAGTTGGGTGTATGTTGTTTATTAAGTTGAGATATTTCGTTTGTTGTGTTGGGTGTATATTGTCCATTCGATTGGTTATATCTTGTGCATTCATTTGGGTGTATTTTATACCTGTATCTTATTTTGTCTGAATAACATGAAATCTGTTTAGAATACCGGCTGTGAACTTGGGAAGTGATGATCCTTCCTCTCAAGGACGCACAGAACAGAGTAGTGTAAACCAGCCGTCAGAGAGCATGTAATTTCTCTTTCAGATAACCGTTACTTTTGTTCTTCTATTAACTTCTACTTCTAATTCTATATATATTTTTTTAGAAAAAAAAGTCCTTTATTATTTTATTCAAGAAAAAAAAGGCAGGAAAAAAAAGCAAAAAATGCAAGTATGTAAGTTCTCAAAAAACAAAGCTTGTCTTCTTTTTGAATTGTTCGGGTGTATTTTTTGACTTTCTTTGGGTGTATTTTAGGTTGAGTCCGGCTGATTCGAATATGATGGTTGTGAGGGAACAGACACCGTCGGATGCGCTTGCAATGTGAGTTTTCCAAGAAGCCTTGGCTTGACTGATTCAAGCCAGGAGGGAGCGTCAACGCAGGAGACAGAAAGGGCAAAATCTCCAGAAGCTGCAAATTTGCTAAAACAATTAGACGATTTGGTACAAAAAATAGCAAGCAGTGCGGCGAAAGAAAAAAAAGTAAAAGTCCACAAATTCAAAGGGAGACTGGGGGAGAAAGTTCTGGGAAGTTTGAAACTCCTGAGGGAATAAATCAGATTATGGATGATATGAAAGAAAAGTGCTACATCTGGGGGACATGACTGAAGACTTACGCAGATGGCAGTACTGACGAGTATGACCACATCTGCACTCTGATGGCGCAAGATAATTACATTTTATTTAGAATGCACCTTGCATCCCTCCAGGCAGAAAGTTATATAGAATCTGAGGTAATATTAGAATAACATTAATGTTTTACACCAAAGTTTACTGCAATGTTTATTAACGTAAATTGATTTTGGCATATATTTCTAGATTGTATCTGCCATGTGCCACATCCTAAACCGGAAAAATGATAAAAGGTTTCAAGAACAAGTTTACTGTCTGCCCCCCAATATTGTGGTAAGTTGTGTAGTCATTTGGGTGTATTTAAAGTATTTACTTGGGTGTATTTTCAGTATTTCATTTTTTGTTTCGCAATTGTTGCAGAGCATGGCCCTTTCGAAGCACCCAAAGGGGGAATTCATATCACCGAAAACCAATAAAGAATTCAGGGTGGAAGGCTACCCGAGTTTTATTCCCTTCATAGATGCAAAAAAAATAACTTCTCATCCATATGTAAGTTTTCATTTGCTAAATTTGTTAGTACCGTTCTTTACTTATATGCTAAATAAAATAACACACTGTTGAAATGTGGCAACCCTTCAGATTTTTGCACCTGTTTGCTACTCGGGCCATCGGTGGTTATGGGTGATTGATACAACAAAGCGGAGATGTCGTATACTTGACCCGCTACACAAGAAAGCTCCAAGCGATGAGAGAAAGCAGCTTAATAAATTCACTGTAAGTTGCCTCTGTATTCTTTACTTTAATAGATAGGTCTATTTCAGTTCAATATAAGGTGTATATATATTTTGCTTTGGGTGTAATTATGTTCTCTTTTGGGTGTAATTTCTTTGTCGGGTTAGGTGTATTTTGTGTGTATGTTGTTTATCAATTTGGGTGTATTTCGTTAGTTGTGTTGGGTGTATATTGTCCATTCAGTTGGTTGTATCTTGTGCATTCATTCGGGTGTATTACTGATTTGTTTTGGTATTTAAGGGATATGTATTTTCAAGATTGAGAGCATATGCTGGCGGGGAACCTCTGCAGAAAGACGAGAAGGAGAAGAAAATTAAAGCATCATATGTTAAAATATCAGGCCAAAAATCAAGGTATAAATTTGTGACTCTGAACATTAAACTTTCCTAAATGAGATTTGTAATTTATTTTCTTCGTTTTCAGCTATGACTGCGGTATCTACGTTATGAAGTGGCTTGAGTTAATTGAGCCGGAAAACATTAAAAAGGGGAAGTATGAATGGGATAATTGGAAACAGGTAACTGTCTTTAGAACTATATAACTCTGTATTACTTTACTGAATTAATATTGCTGTTTAAACAGAATATACTTTTTAATTGTAGGAGGAGGTGGACCACTATAGAGTGGAGTATGCTTCGCGGATACTATTCAGTGAGATGAATAAAGAGAGAGATCAGGCAATTAGAGAGAGTAATGCTATAAGGCTGTCGAAGCCATCCTCTGTATTATTGAGTCCGTTTTGTCAGATAAATTCTGCTGATATAGAAACTGCGTAATCCAACTGCTGGGTAGTTTGTAAATTGAACAAATGCTGTAAATATTTGCCATTTATCAACAACTTCTATTCCATGTATATTTTTTTTCATAATTAAACTATCTGTACTGTTAAACTGTCTGTGCTGTATTCAAAAGCTGTATTACAGGTGGTAAAATATGAAGGAAAAAATCAAGGCATATATAAACGCAAATTATAAACTTTTACACCTAATGCAAGTGTAATAATACACCCAAGATTGCATAAAATATACACCCAAACTGTCTGTGCTGTTAAACTGTCTGTGCTGTCTTCAAAATGTATGAATTACAGGTACTAAAATATGAAGAAAAACATCAAATCAAATATACACCCATAACCTGCGAATTTTTACACCCAAATAAAGTTGAACATACACCCTGAAATCTATCCCCCCCTGATGCTTTGAGACTAAAACCCTGAACCCTAAACACTTAAAACCTAAACCCTTACCCCTAACCTGTAAACCCTAAAACACAAATATTATATATATGTATCTATATGTAAATTGTGAATTAACAAAAATACACCCAAAAGCACAGTGCTTCTACACCCATATTCTGAAAAACTATACACTCAAAGAGTTATCCCCTGCTGCTGGTACCCTGAACTGATAATTCATAACATGTCCTTGATATTGGCTGGAATTTGAATGCACCGCTGATGCAGCATCAAAAAGGTTTATCTGAAATATAACACACACACATTACCTAAACTATTAACGAGAAAAATAAACTCAATCGCCACAAATTTAAAGAACATTACTTTTACCTCGCTTAAAACTTTCGTCTTCTTCTTCTTTGTGGCATTTGCGATCTGTTTGTCCAACTTTGAACCTAGCCTATTTTTTGGACGTCCTCTTGTTCGAATCCTTGGCGGGCTTTGAAGCTCGTTAACGGATTCCAAGTTGGCGTCTTCGTGGGATAAAGAAGATGTCCCCTTCCTTTTGGCTTTTAAAGATTCCATCTCAGCCATGACATTATCGTACGCACGGTGCAGAATTGTAGTCAGCTCCTCCGATTCGGATGCAAATTCACAAATATTTTGCGAACAAAAAACCAATTGGTCGAACCTCTTGCTTCTTGGCTCCATCAGTGGCTCGTCGTGGCTGCTCTTGATGTGTGTGTGTCGCCTCTTTACCTTCTTGCTCCATCGTTCCAGTATATATCTAGGTGACACTTGGCTTACTTGTTCAAAGCTTAACACGCTTAGTGCATGACAACACAGTATCCCTCTCGACTCGAATAATAAGCATTGGCATTTTACCTCGGCTGCAACTGAGTCGTAAGTAACCACAAACTTCTTGAATATTGAGCTGGAAACTTGTTCTCCGACTTCGTATACTGAATAGCCTAGAGCGGAATTCGTTAATCTGGTGATGCAATTCGCCTTTCCTCTAAATTGCGCTTGGACTTCCCTAAACTTTTGATGAGTGTACGCATCTTGAAACTGAGCTTCAATGGAAGATTTGGTTGCACACGGTATGACCGTATGAAAATCTGCAGCATCTGATTCTCTCTCTGCTTGCTCCCTGCTTCCGAGGCAATTATCGTATTGTTTGACGAACTGAATAAGCGAGCTGTTCCGGGTGATATACTTGTTAAAAAATGAATGCATGCTCTCGCTCCTTTTTGTGCTTCTCATCCCTGCCCAGAAGTGGTGATCCAGATAGATAGGAACCCATATGTGACGGTCTTCGTACAGATCTGCAGAATACACCCAAACACAGACTATAAATACACCCGAGAGAACATGCAATTTACACCTCTGCTGCAGATTTTAAAAAGACATTACCTGAAAGCCACTTGTTGTCCGCAAGACCAAAATTCAGCAGAAAATCATTCCAATTCCTATCGAATGAGTCTTTGTTATGAGAGTTCCAAACAACTTGGCTCATTTCTTGTTCAATATCGGCATGTCCCTTGTACCTGTTTAATTTGCTTGGAATCTTCTTCTTGATGTGCCAAATACACCAACGGTAAATTGTTGTTGGCATACAGGCCTCTAAAGCCCTTTTCATTGATGCGCACTGATCGGTGAGAAACCCTTTCGAAGCGTTTCCTCCCATGCAACGAAGCCAGCATTGAAATAACCATTTGAATGATTCAATTTCTTCGTTCTTCATCAAAGAGCATCCGAGAAGTGTTGACTGACCGTGGCGATTCACCCCGACAAAAGAACCACAGACCAAATTATACCTGAAACAAATTACCATAGTGCAGAATGCAAAATCATTAAATACACCCCAACAGATTCTTTGTATACACCCAAAGAAACAGCCAATATACACCTCTGCTGCGAATTCGTAAAAATACATTAATTTAGCATCATAAACAGGGGCAGTTTGTTACCTGTTTGTATTGTAGGTGGTGTCGAATGAAATGACGTCTCCGAAATACTCAAAGGCAGCTCTGCTTCTTGCATCGGCCCAAAAAGCCAGCTTAATAGATTGATCCTCCTCGAGTTCGAGCTCAAAAAAGAAATTCTGATTCTTCTCTTTCATTCTTAACAAATATTTCCCGAATTCCTTTGCATCTTCTTGTTTGGAAACATTCCGCACTTCCCTGGTAATGTAATTCTTCACGTCCTTTTCGATAAAATTTAACTCGCGGTGACCCCCGGCAGCCGCAACAAATGATTGGTAGGTTTTGCTTGGTCTGATACCGGCCTCCTCGTTATTCTCTATTGTACGACGAATGTACATGCTTAGTTCCCTGTGCTGTTTGAGCATCTCTGCTTTACTTGGACAGCAGAGGTGTGAATGATCCAGCACAACCTTTGAAATGATCCAAGCACCGACATCCTTCAATGTGTGTATATAAATTCTTGCAGGACAATTTAGACCGGCTGTTGGATTGGTCTTCTCAGTCGGAGATATTTTAGATTTCCATTTTCCCTCTCTGCTACATGTAATCAGTTGATTCTTAATCTCGTTTCCCTTCCTATTTGTGCACCGAACTCTTGTAGAGAAACCTGCAGCCTTGGCGTAGTTCCTGTAAAATTTTCCAGCATCTTCAAGGATGGTAAAGGTCATTCCAACCTTCGGAACAAGCTCGTCATCAACAACCGAGAGAGGCTGCACATTACACCATGTCAAAAACTGTAAATACACCCATAGATATGATTCAAATACACACATAGATATGATTCAAATACACCCAATCATGTCTAATATGATATACACATGCTGTAAAGCCATAAACTGTAAATACACATGCTGCAGAATACACCATGTCAAAAACTAAAAACACACCCAATCATGTCTGATATAATACACCTGAACAACAACAACTCAATTAAAATAACAAAAAACCAGTAAAGTGTAAATACACTCACACTTCTAGCAAAAATACACCCAAAAAAGACTTGATCTACACCCGAGCGTCTGCTATAAATTCCAGATAATTAATCAAAACTAATACATTGAATCGACAGATTCATGTTAACGTGTTAGTTTCACAGTCGATGTTCAACAATTTTTTAACTACACAATGCTATACAAATTACTGCATGAAAATTCATACTAATCCTATGTAAATCAAACCTCAGGAACTTCGTTAGATTCAAATTCATAATCCACTTCGCCTGGATTCAGCTGACAATCTGAGGTTGAATGATCCATTATCTTCAAAACGAGTTCAAACTTTGATTTCAGAAAACAACAAATCAAAATAGAAAATGAAGCTCGAGTTGCACAAAGAGAGGAAAGTAACGTAAACGAAGAACATACCAGTGAGAAAAGGAGAGGAAAAGAACGATGGAGAAGAAGGAGGGAAGACGCGCGAGAAGAAGAACAAGCAAATCTCCAAATAACGAAAACGAAGAAGGAAACAAATCTTTTAAATTTGGTAGTTAGATATACGCGGGATCTTATATAGCGCGTGTATACAACGTATGTGGAGCAGCGCGTCGATTCCTTTATGACCATAGTTTTATCATAAATAATATTTTCTATGTGTGTAGCTTTTATTATTTTAAGTAGTGAATTTAATAAAGAAAATCTATAAGTAATGATTATTTAAGTATTTATATAGAATGGAAGTTACCATTATATAAAAAATGATGGATTTAAAACTTATTTTATTTTTTATATAAATTAAATAATAAACGGTACTATCGTTAATTCTGTCATTTAAAATAAATAAACAAATTAATAAATTATCTCCTAAAAATGTATTATAGATTTTTATTTTTCTATTTTTATAACAGATGTATTTATTATGTCTTTTCGAGACGTATGTTCGGTAATCCCGAACATACGAAATGTTCAAGTAATTCGTTATTTTGTTTTTTTGCGCGACGAT
>NC_029786.2:14805877-14810154 GCF_000816755.2 Arachis ipaensis
TGTAACAATATTTATTTAAACAAATAAATATAATGACTTTTATATTTAAGTAAAATTTATTAATATAGACTAAAAAATAAAAAGATTATTTTAATTTTTATAAGCATAGAATACGCACTATACAATAAATTTTTATATATGTAAATTTTTTTAAATTAAAAATAATAACTATTAATATCAATAGATAAATATTAATAAATTTTTATAATAGAACAATACGCCGGGTTTTACACTAGTTGTTGATAAAGGATAACACAGTTTATAAGTATAACTGTAAACAACAGTGTTGGAAGTTAGAAGATAGAGCTTGAGCTTTCAAGTCTTGAAGAGAAGTGAAGTGAAGTGATGATTTTGTATGGTGCGTGTTCGTATAATCTTGTTCCAACACGTGTCACTCTAACAGAGAACATGATACCAAGTTTTGCACAAATGGTGTCTTCTTCTTCTTCTTCTCTGCTAGTTCCACTATCCAAATTCAGCTGCTTCTGTTGTTCTTCCGCCGAAACTTCAACCATTTCCCTTCCAAAGTGGGAACCTTTTCTCAAGAAAAAGGTTGTCATGAGAGTCGGTTATGTTGGCACTGACTATAGAGGTCAGTTCCTTTATCTTTTTTCTTATTTTCTCCAATTTTTTTTTTTAATAATTCTTTATTGAGGTTAATGTTATTTATTTAACAGGTTTGCAAATGCAACGAGATCAGCATGACTTATCAAGTAAGACCCCCTTTTGATTCTTCCTCCTCACAGTAGAAAACAATCATTGATTATGTGATTATTATTCTTAAAATGCATACATTTCTTTAAGGATAAATTAATTAAATTTGTATGCTTTTGTTCCTAATGTTCATTATCTTCAAAAGTATTTCTAACATTTAACTTCCTGAATTTTGTTTCTTAGATTTTCGATTCTGTCAAAATTAGCTCTGATATTAACTCCATCTAAACTGTTAGGGACAAAATTGAAAACGTATAGGGGAACATTGACTCAAATAGAAAATGTTAGGGACGAAATTGAATAAACCAAAAATGTTATAACAAAATTGCATGAAATAAAACGTTAGGGTATCTTTGAAGAAAATAGCAAACATTAGGTGAAAAAACCATACTTTACCCTCCACTAAGTTCCCAAGTATGGAGTATAAAATGAAAATGTAATCTTGTGAAAAATCAAAACTCAAACTAAAATTGGAAAAAAGGAAAGTAGAAGATGGTTACTTGATAAAAAAAAATTGTAAAATCACATAGGTTTGAATGAGAAGTGCAATTTTTCCTTTCTATAATGGATGAAAATAAAAATTAATGATCCCTAATGTTACATATTTGAATGAGATTTGATATTTTATTGACTAATATTATCTGGTCTTAAAACTCAGATGAAATTACCCTGTTTTCAATGCTAACTCCAACTACTTGCATACACTAAAAACCAGTCTGGCCTCTATGAATGAGTTTCTTGCTAAGAAAATTCGAACACGATGTAGCGATCGAGAAAGAACTCGAAACTGCTATCTTCAAGGCCGGTGGCATCCAAGATAGTAATTTCGGAGACTTGGACAAAGTTAAATGGAGCCGAAGTAGCAGAACTGATAAAGGAGTAACCAACCTTCTTGTTACTTATAGTTGTACCTTTTCGCTTCACTATATGACTTGGTTGTTGTTACTTCATTTTTATGTATAGGTTCATTCTTTAGCAACAATGATATCCTTTAAGATGGAAATTCCGGATAGTGCATGGAAAGAAGACAATGATGGAATCTCCCTTGCGAACTGCATTAACTCTTACCTTCCTCCTACAATCCGAGTTTTCAGCATATTGCCTTCTAAAAAGTAGGATTATTAGTATCTTATTGATTATGCAGTGTTCAATTTCTAAGTGTTCTGCATACTACAATAATAACTGAATTATTAAAAGGACTTTGAAACTTATGATGCAGCAAAGTAAAGAAAGAAATTAACAAATTGTGTTCATTTTAACCAGTGGCTACGATTTATATGGACTAGATGGCTATGATTTTTAAAGTGATTCAAACTATGAAAGTGTGCTGATATTTTTTAGAGGAATGTTATATACACCATTCTTTATCAATGAACTTTTTCACTGTTATCTCTAACGTTGAAGTTTTGGCTTGTTTAAGGAGATTTGACCCCAGAAGAGAGTGCAATCTGCGGAAATATTCTTACCTCCTCCCTGCTGATATTATAGGGATCCAGAGCCATTTCAGTCAGGATGAAATTGATTCCCATATTTCGGAGTTCAATAGTATACTTAATGTTTTTGAGGTATAGCTTAATTCATCTTTATTGTACTTTTTTCGGCATGAAATTCATCTGTGTTGTAAACTTGTAATATTGATATTATTTGTTTCAGGGAGAACATCCTTTCCATAATTATACTGTACGGTCTAAGTACAGGAAAACTTACCATAAAAGGCGAGCCGATGGAAAAGGCAGCGCGTCGAACAGAACAAGATTGTCTAGTTTGGAATCTGAGAGTGAGGAAAGTGATGTTGATGATATTCTGAGTGGTAACACAACTAGTTTAAGCGACAAGGAACAGAGACACAAGTCTTCGGAGTCTACTGAATCTAGCGGTTCGAGTGATCAACACTCACTCATAGGCGTTCATGCACGATGGTTATATGAACCTGACGAGACAGATAGATTAAGCGGTTCTCATTTCAGAAAGATTTTCCGTTGCTCTTGTGGGAAGTTGGAAACATCACTTGGATATAATTACGTAGAGCTCGATATATGGGGGGAGTCCTTCATGCTTCATCAAGTAAGTTGTTAATTCTGTTTTACTGGTAATAACTTTTGCACTTTATGAAAATTCGGACTAAATTCCCATAGTGGTCCCTCATATTTATGATTTTTATCATTTTAGTCCTTTAGATTCAAAATTCACTGTACTGGTCATCGAGATTCAATTCTAGGCACCACATTGGTTCCTAAACGCTTTCTAACATTGAATCAACGAATAAAATGCTGAATTAGCTCTGATTTGCCACGTTAGACACATGGCTAAATAGCGTCTTTTCGTTTTAGCCCTTAAATAAAGCAAAATAAGGTCATTTTGGAGAATGAAAGGAGATATAATAATTTGCACATCATATAAACGCTTCTTCTTTTTCTTGTTTTTGCCTTGTTTAAATGCCAAAACGAAACAACGTTGTTTAGCCATATGTCCAGCGTGGCAAGTTAGAACCAATTCAACACTTAGTTCGCTAATTCAGTGAAAGGGTACAGGGACTAATATGGTGCCCAAAACTGAATCTCGAAGATCAGTATAGATAATTTTGAATTTGAGAAACTAAAATGGTGAAAGTTGTGAATCTGAGAGACCACTTTGAGGAGAAAATTCGTTATTGATATTCAATCTTTGTACGAAAATGATAGCTGAGATATGAACACATGTTATATCAAACAGTTCAGTCAAATATGTTAAATTATCTAACAGTTCTTAACTATCATCTTCGCTGTCTGAATGGATTGCAGATACGCAAAATGGTTGGGACTGCTGTGGCAGTTAAGCGCAATTTAATCCCAAGAGACATCCTTTCTTTGTCACTCGTCAAGTTTTCGCGAATCGTCCTCCCCCTTGCCCCGCCAGAAGTTTTGATCTTGAAGGGAAATGCTTTCAGCATGAGAGCAAGTGCCGGGAGTTTAACAAGGCCTGAGATGGTGTCTATCGTCGAATCAGAACAAATTCTGAAAGCAGTGGACGAGTTCTACGTGTCTGTTATGTTGCCTCAAGTTTCCAAGTTCCTAGATTCGTCAAAGCCTCCATGGAAGCTTTGGGTTGAGAAATTGGACAAGTATACAAGCATTCCAGAAGCTCAATTGGATGAAGTTAGAAAGGCTTGGAGAACTTGGAAAGAAAACTTTAGAATAAAACTAGCATCAGATTCGGATCCGGATCAATAGGACATATATTCAACTTCGGTATGATTTTAATCTTGACATTCATACCACGATTTATCCGACATTTGTTACCTACTTCGCTGGTTTTCTAGTGGTTCCTTGATCGTGGCATCATTGGATGTTCATGTCATTTGCGTCTCATCTAATTGGTTTAATGGATGTTGTTGCAGGTAAAGCTGTCTAGGGAAGCTTTTGAATTAATAACTCACTCCAAATTGAGGCTGAGTGAGTTTGCATGATTGCATCACACATTACTTAGATAAATATTTATCCGACCATGCTAGGTCTATATTAAATTAGTTATCAAAATTAGTATAAAATATATATTAGAATATAAATAATATTAAAAATAAATTA
>NC_029786.2:14810444-14812992 GCF_000816755.2 Arachis ipaensis
AAATATATATTAGAATATAAATAATATTAAAAATAAATTAAATAATATATGTATCTATATATAAATACATTAATAATTGATTTTGGTGTACAAATAATATTTTTGATATTTATTTTATACCTTTTTTGGTGTATTAGAATCCAAATTAATAGTAAAAAAATGTTTCACAGTTTTAATTTGTTTCAAAGAAAAATAAAATTTTGATATTTGATTTTATTTTAGCACTTTTTAATTTTAATATTGGCTTCTCAACAGTATTTTTTTCAACCTTATTGAAGTTTGGCGGGTTTCATCATGATATGTAGTTCACAAATTTAACCTTTAGATTTGTTAATTTTAATTTTAAAATTTTTTAAATATACAAATTTAATCTTTACATTTGTGTTTGTGTTAAAAAAAATTTTTAGATGTACATCCTTAAATTTGTTATTTTGGTATTTAAATTTTTTTAAATGTCTTCATCGGACTTTTTAATTTGGTTTACGGTAAAATAAAAAAAGAATAAAACTCTACAACCAAATAAAATACTTAACAAGTCCAATCAAGTTGTTATAACTGTTTTTCACATCTCGCGCTTCTTTTTCTCCTCTTCCTCCTCCTTCACGTTCTTCCTTCTTCTTTGTGTTCCTCCTCCTTCTCCCATTGATGTTGCAATTTCTTCTTCTCTTCCTCCTCTTTTTCTCTTATTTTTCTCTTTCGTTATCGTCGTCGTCACCACCACCACATTACCACCTCCATCTCCTCCTTCTTTTCTTCCTCCTCTCTTCTTTCTTTTCTCATTTAAATTTTTTTCATCTTCTCATTTCTTTTCTTCCTCCTCCTCCATCATCATTATTATCGTTATCGTTATTGTTATTGTCATCACCGTCGTCTTCTTCTTATATGTATAATAATTCAAATCCATAATGCACCTGTTCGGTAAGTCGGTTACCGGTCGGTTCGGGTGAAGATCCTGGGAGATGGTAGGGGCTCGTCGGGTCGTGCCATTCACAGCTGTGGGTGAGCTGTTACAGACGCGTGTCCGGGTCGGCGATGGAGCGCCCTATCCCTGACCGCCCGGGTCGGGTGAAGCTCGGGTCGGCCCAAGCCAGCAGAGGGTTTGGGCCAGGCCGTAACAGCACCAAAATTTCTTAATAATAACGACACACAAACAAATTCAGTTCAAAACAAGTTCAGACCAAAAGTGCACTTTATTTAAATCCAGATGATTTGGATCCTCTAAATTTTGAATTTCACTTTAAAGAGTAAAGTGTTATCTCTCACAATTTATTTCATAGGTGAGACCAAGAGAAAATATGAGAGAGAAACCATTCAAGGGTGAGAAATCACATTTTACCCTCTAAAGTGAAAATTCAAAATTTAGAAGATCCAAATTCAAATCCAGAATACACCGGAATTACTTAATGATGATGACACACAAGCAAACTCAGTTCAAAACAAGCACATACTAAGTGCACATTATTTAAATCCAGAATGTATCGAAATTACTTGATGATAACTCAAAACTCCTCTTCCTTCTTCTTCTTCTTCATTATCATCGTCTTCTTCTTTTCTTGTTCATCTTCTCCTTCTTGTTTTACCTTCTCATTATTCTTTTTGTTTTACTCTCTTAACAAAAATAAAAACAAGAAAAAATCAAACAAAGAAGAAGAAACACATAATGCTGCAAAATCACTAAAAAGAAGAGGAGGAAAAAATGTAGCAACAATAACAGCAATAAAAGAACGACAATGAAGAAAAACAAGCGAAGACGAATAGGAGGAGGAGGGAACATTTACGTTAGTAGGATAGTTAGAGCGTGTATTTTCGCTTTCACTAATAAAACTGATTTTTATTGAGTTTGGACTAACTTAATTGAATTTAGTTGTAAAAAAGTCTAAACTTGTAGCAAGATTGATAAAAAAAAATACACCAATACAAATCGAATCCAAAATTTGTGTATCTCAAAATTTAAAATTACGCATCTTCAAATTTGCATCAAAATTTTATAAGGGTTTAATTTTGATGTATTGACAGTGTAAAATGTTTTACACAGTCGTACAATTACATATATTCTTTTGAATGATTTTTTACGCGATAAATATAAAAGGTAGTTATTTTTATTGATATAGTATTACGTAATTGAATGCACATATAAAACTACTTTACATGCATCAAAATTAAATTTATTTCATCATCCAAAAAATTGAGGGTAAAATTTGTTATTAACAAATTAAAAAAAAAAAACTCCGTAATAAAAGAAACCACCCCTCCTAACTATAACAATACATAACCGTTAACACACATTACATCCATATCTAAAAGAATCAGCCTTATTTTAGACGTATACAAGAAAACATGATAAACTTTTTTTGAAGGGATATTAAAGCTGGGAATACGAGGATGGAAAAGTCATCCTAGCTTCAGGTTTCTGAGGCCAATATCGTTCACTAAATCCGGACACCTTTTTTTATTTATTTAAAAAAAAATGTTACAAATTATTTATATTTATAAATAAAATATTTATTTTAAAAAAAATCGTATTATTATATATATAGATTGGAAAAAG
>NC_029786.2:14813114-14813489 GCF_000816755.2 Arachis ipaensis
GCGACAAAAAATTTTAAGTTTTTGTGTTAGTCAATATAATTTTACTAAATTTATAATTGACTCCTTATACTTTAAAGGTTTTTAATTAGATTTTTATACTAATTTTAAATTTTTAATCACATCATTATCGCTCTAAAAATGTTTAACTTAACAGGATATGTTAAGATATATTTGCTATTAGTGTGAGATGAATCAAAACGTTTTTGTAATATTTTCGGTTAAAAAGATCTAATTATATATTTAAAACTGATGTAAACTTAATTAAAAGCTTTTAAATTGTAAGAATTCAATTATAAATTTGATAAAATTATAAAAACTAACAAAATAATTAAGTGTCAAAAAATTATACTACAACCAATTAAACTAAAAGAAGGT
>NC_029786.2:14813592-14818342 GCF_000816755.2 Arachis ipaensis
TAATATTTAAATACATTTATAAATTAAATAAGTCTATATATTTTTAATATTTTTTATTTTACTTGTTTATTTATTTATTAAAATTATCAAAATTTTTAACAATTTTAAAATTAAACTAAATTTCATAACAAACCAGAGTTAAGTACTTAATATTCATTAAACAATTAATGACAATCTACATAATAAGGCTAATTTTTTTCTACAAGAAAAAGATGTGTTTTTGTTGGAAATGAATTTTTTTTGTCTATATTCTGGTGGGTAGATACTGCATGTATGGCCTGCCCAACACACGATAAATGTGCCAAGTCACCACGCATGCAACGTAATGGACATGTGGCAACATCAGAAAAAACATGTTACATGCGTGTTGGCCACATGCAACATGCAAGGTATGTGTTGTACACAAGTTAATTGCCGATTTGTTGCGATTTCAACACGTAACTTGCGAGGTGGGTCTTTTGCTTATAAAAATCGAAGTTCGTTATCATTTTACTTCATTGCGAGATTTATGTTTTAGTGCATTGTTGGTGTGATGGAGGACAATGTAAATATAGTGATTTACCACAACAGTGTGATTATACGAAACACATATGAGGGGCTGAGTTTTGTGTGTGAGAATCTGTTTTGGTTTCTGGTTCCACGCATCATGACCACAACTAGAAATTTGCTTAATACAGACAGATTTGGTCTTTATTACAGACGGATTTTTGGTTAGCGACGGATTTCATCCCTCTGTAAAAGTCTCGTTGGAAATTATTTACCGACGAATTTTTTTTCGTCGGTAATTTACCGACAGATTTTTACCAGTTACTGACAGATTTTTCCTCGGTAAATTCTCCCCTCCATTTCCCTGAAATGTCAAACTTTCTGACGGATTTTTCGTCGGTAATTAGAGACAGATTTTCTGACAGATTTTTCGTCGGTAATTAGAGACAGATTTTCCGTCGGTAATTGGAGCCTTGAAAAATCATTCCAAACTCTGAATACAGACAGAAAATCCATCTGTAAATCTATTAGTAAGGTAAAAAATATAACTATTTTTAGATTTTTCCATTGCAAAATAAACCTATTTTCATACAAAATAAATATAAATTTAATAAATACAAATTTTTATCTAATTTGTATTCGAATATTTATAATATTTCAAAAAATAAACAAATTTATTATTGTATTATCAAACTAAAAGAAAAGTACTATAAACAAGTAAGTCGATATAATTCAAAACATAAACAAAGTGTATTGATACATCAACTATAATAATAAGTAAGAATCATACTAGGTGTGAGCACGGGTCGGTTTGGTTCGGGTTCAAGGTGAAATTAGAACCAAACCGATCAAAATGTAATTGGTTCGGTTTAGTTTGGATTTGCATTTTTTTGTGTATGTACCTGAACCAAACCAAACCGATTAAAAACGAATTGGTTCGATTCGGGTAATTGGATACCCGATGACTTTAAAATTCATAAAAAAAACAAATTTTTATCTTAAAAATTCAACAAATACAATAAACATTTAACATCAATAGAAATAATCCAAACATGTTAAACACCAAATACAAAACTCATTAAAATCCAAACATATTAATAGTGAATAATCTTTGTCTAATACAAAAGTGCAATAGAAAACTCACTAAAAACCATATATATATATATGATCGGATTCACGGGTTGGTTCGGATTTCGCACCCCAAAACCGATATCCGAACCAATCACTAACAAAGGCCATCGGTTTGGTTCGAGTTGGACCCGATTACCCATTGGTTCCAGAACCAATTTAATTGGTTCGGTTCGGATTGGGACGGGTAATCGGGTACCCGCTACCCGTGCTCACCCCTAAATCATACATCAACAAAATAAATCTATTTTCATACAAAATAAATATAAATTTAATAAATACAAATTTTTATCTAATTTGTATTCGAATATTTATAATATTTCAAAAAATAAACAAATTTATTATTGTTAAACTAAAAGAAAAGTACTATAAACAAGTAAGTCAATATAATTCAAAACATAAATAAAGTGTATTGATACATCAACTATAATAATAAGTAAGAATCATACATCAATAAAATATGTTGATACATCAACTATAATTCAAAATATAAACTCAGTGTATTGTTCTTATAGCATCATATAAATTTTGAATGCCAGCATTCTTATGTATATGGACATTATCTCCATGATTAGCTCATCAACTTTCAACTCCATGAATGATTCCTTGCATTGTCGGGTATAGAAGAGTTGCAGTCGTATAGAAGAGTTGCATTGTCGGGTATGTTGCAGTCACCTATCAAAAAAATGACAAACCAAGTCAAAATCTCAATCAACAGCTATGACTGGGAGTTGTCTTATAGTAACACAAAAAATCTCATGTAGATGGAGTAAGTATAATAAAAAGAATACGTTTTCTAAAACAAATAAGCCAGGGGATGAAATGAAATACAAATAACCTGAGAAGCATCCAGCAGGTTCAGGGCCATAAGCTAACATTGGAGGGATCTTGAGTTTGCGTTTTCCACCTGGCCATAAGCTTTTAACCTTGCAGAATGGGACTATTCCCCTTTGCTGAATAGCTGATGGCTTTTCAAAACGTACAGAACAAACCATATTAGTTTAATAATAGAAGTTTTACATTCCAAAATTTCAACTAAAAGTACATGACAAATACATTGGTGGGACAAACAATACGGTAGTTTACGCATAATAAAGCATAACATTGCATATATATATATTAAAGAGACTAGTAAAAGTTTATCATAAGCATAAATGCCTCTGAGGAGATTCAGGTTCAGAAGTGGATGGAATGTTAAAACAAATAAACTAGTTATACAAAAGAGTAATATAAAAGAGTTATACAAATAAAAGAGTTATACAAATAAACTAGTTTTAAACTAACAAATTTTCAAATCACACTTTGGATCTACTCCTTTGTTTTTATTCTACATTAAAAAATAATTATTGTACAAGATAGGTGGAGAAATATATTTATTGTACAAGAAGGTTTTAGTTTTAGAGCTTTAGAGATGTGAAAAATATATTTAATGTTTGTATTCTACATTAAACTCTTCCTGAAATTATAAAATAAAACAAAAGGAAAAATAGTTAGCTGTACCTTTGTTCGAAGGCAGATTGACTTAAACTCTTCCTGTAAAAATTGAATGACAGCATTTAGAATTGGAACTTTTATCATAATAATAGGAACTTGTTATATGCTTAAAATTCTTGCAATGTGTATAGAACTACATTTATGTGAAAAAAGTAGTACTGCGTTCTAATCAATTAACTGTCTAGTCTATAATGGCATAGCTGGCATAATAACTAAAGCAAGAAATTATAAACATACCTCTATGTTTTGATGCAACAAAGTGATGAGCTGAAAGATTCAGAATTGCGAAAGAGTGAGAGTGAGAGGCATAATTTTAAGTTGTAACAGCAAAGAAAGAATTAATATGAGGATGTGATACCTGAAGAAATAGACAATGAGAAAATTGTGTTTCAGTGTCAGTAAAAGTTGAGAAAGCTTGATTGAACTCCTACAGATGGAAAGAAAGAATAAGAGATTGTGATTGGGGATGGAAAAGAAGAAAGTAAGAAAGAGAGTAGGGTACCTGGTTGGAGCAAGAAGTGAGGAGAGAATGAAGGGCCAAATTGAAGGACTTGGTTACTTAGTTACTTAAAGAGGCACCAAATTTCTCGTGGACTATGCAGAAAACCTCTGTCATGAGGGGAAGAATAATCAATATCTGGTCCAGCAAGAACGATTCCGAATGGATTGATTGAAGGATGGCTTCCATAGTAATGCAACTTTATATGTTCCATGTTCACGGTGCTACTCATGCTGGGAATTTGGAAGATGTCTTTAGTGTAATTGAAGAGGTTTGGGTACTCCCGAAGTAGCTTCTTGTTGCCCTTAAAGTGAACTGCATAAACCTACAATTCCAGCAAAAGCAAATTACTCTGAAAAGTTTTGGAACAAATATATTGCAAAATAAAGAAATCCTATACTTAATTGCGCATATGTATAGCAGTAACTAAGTTGCCACATATGTATAGCAGCAGCAACATTAGCACTAAATCAACAATAACACATTGATCAACATAAAAATCAAAAAATAAATAGCAAAAAAAATGGCAGAGGCAGAGGCAGAATTGAAAAATGAAAATGAACAATGCTAAATTGATTATGAATGGCAGAATGGATAAGTGCATCATGATGATGATGACAGATTGTATCAAGAACAAATAAATCCCTAATTAAAATTAGCTTAAAAAATTGAAGAGTTGAGATTAGACATGTTACGAGAAGGAAGAACTGAGAGCAAATGGGAGCAGATGCAATGAGAGCAGCGGTGGAGGGAGCTTGTGTGACGATGCCATGAAGGGAGCAGAGGCGTCGAGAGCGGTGGCGGGAGAGAGCTCGTGCTACGATGGCGACGAAGGGAGCAGACGCGACGAGAACAGCGGTGGACAGAGCTTTGCCCCGATGGTAGGGGTGGAAAGTGGAATCAAGCCAGGCTTTGCTCTTAACAGGCTTTGCTCTTAACAGGCCTAATTTTTCATATAGTTAATTGACCTTAGTTTAGCCTGCAGTTTATTATAAGCTTTTTTTAAAAATACTAAGTCTCATCTGTTATTCAGTCTGGCATGGCCTATAATCTGTTAAAATGTCTGATAATTTTTTTTTATAAAAATAAAAATATTATTTTAAAAAATTATTTTTTAATAAAAATATTTATATATAATATATC
>NC_029786.2:14818446-14820043 GCF_000816755.2 Arachis ipaensis
TAATTGTATTAATAATAAAAAATAATTTATATATTGAATTATGTTTTAACAAGTCAGGCAGACTAATTAATAAGCCTGGACCTGACCTATTAATATATTAAGACTTTTATAAAGACCTAAGCCTGTGCCTGTTTTATAACAGGCCAGGTCAAATACAGGTCAGGCTGCAGGCTCCTGACAGGCCGCCTGGCCTATTTCCATCCTTACCCGATGGCGACGAAGGGAGCAAACACGACAAGAGCAGCGGTAGAGGAATCTATGGAAAGAGGAGTGGGTTTTATTTGTGTGAATGGAAGCCACGGAGCCACGGAACGAAGGTTGAGATTGTATTTAAGTTAGGGTTATTTAAATTTCCGACATATTTATTCACTCGTTACAGATGGATTTTTTGTCGGTAAAATATCTAAAATCAAATTTCAATTTTTCCAATAAAATTTCCGACAAATCTTATAATCCGTCCGTAAATTTTCAATTTTTTTTAATTTTTTACCCACAAAAAATTTGTTAGAAATTCGTCGGTATTTTCGACAGAAAAATTCTGTCAAAAAAATCCGTCTGTAATTTACTGTTTTCTAATAGTGGACATTTGCGAAACTATAATACAGTCTCTGTCAAAGTATAGAGAGCGATATTTTAAAGAGGGTGGACAACATTCTCTACAGGAGTCCAGTTATCATATTCGACAACCTAATACAGTTTGAGATTATGCCAAGCGTTGACGAAATAAGTATTCAGTATATGTTTCATATTCACAAGCAAACTCATGTGTTAACACTCAAATATTGAGCTGTATGTTGACTTTGAACATATAACTATGGATGGGATTCAACAGGATCTAGACATGCAAGATGACAGAGTTGAAGTGTACGAAGGAATAAACAATGATAGCGAACAGGATTTCGAAGCTACCTACGAAGTCGGTGACGAGGACAAGGATGGCAATAGGGAGGTAAGGCAGTCGTAGAAGATGTAGTGGTTCCACCATCATCTAATCAACCCATGGATATTCCACTTTTATGCGTATCTTGGATCTTGACGCTATACATGCACCGGAATTTTTCAAATATGTGAACATAGGTACGTGAGGTGTGAGTAATATGTTTTTCTTAATGTGTTTTTTAGACGGATCGATTAGTGATAATTTTTTTTCTATAGGTGTTGCTAATCTTGAGGACGGGGAGTTCAGCATCGAAATGGAATACAATTCTAGAAAATCAATCATCGCAGCAATTCGGAGCTACATTATCTCTAGAGGAGCCGATTATGTTGTTCATGAGTCCGAGTCACAGACGTTCTATGCAAAATGCAAGAGGTATGGTCGTGGGTGCGATTGGCTTATCCAGATCAGCTTGATATGCAAGAAAGACTGTTGGGAGATACGAAGATACAACGGGAAGCACACGTGTTTCATAGGAACGATTTCACATTATTACTCCAAGTTCGAAAAACAATTAATTTTTTTATATTTTTATTATTTATTAATTTTAATAAATACCAATTACAATAAAATAATAATTGAAAATTCAAATTTTTTATTAATATTTATAAAAAATTAGTTTTAATAGTTACATATGAAAATAAAATAAAAATAATATTA
>NC_029786.2:14820394-14826152 GCF_000816755.2 Arachis ipaensis
ACTTCGTTGGTACGGGTTGAAAGAAGGATCGGGGACTCGCCGGTCTCGGTGATGACATGATTGGACTTTTCGAGCCGTAGGGGTGATACCTGCAAAGACACTCCGACGCTCAAGTCAGAATGGATCTCAGAGGTATAGATGAGGGTTATGAGTGTGTAACGTACTTGAGGGAGCCCTTGGCTCCCTTTATATAGTTTGCAGTCGTTATCTTATCTTTATCTTGTTGTCTAAAGTAAGGAAAGTATTTGAATTTGAAATAATGAGGTCCCCTAGGCAGTTAGGCTGTGGTGGTGGCCTGGGCCTGCGTAGTTGGGTTGTTGCTATTCGACTAGGGGACCCGGGGATCCGGTTCGAAACAGTTGCCGCCGGATCGAGAGGGTGTGCTTGCGCAGTCTCGTCACTGGAGGAGTTCGTTTTACCGTGGGGGTTGCGATTTGCGAGCCTGGCATGGGGAATGAAGTGCCACATACATCGAACTTCCCTTCTGGATCGGACACCCGTGGAGCACTTGGCCGTCTCATCTCTTGATCGTTGCATTCTTTGAAGGGTTTGTCAGTTGTGCGTCATAATGACGTTTTAATGCAAGGGGAGAAGTTTCAGGTTTTTTTTCCTATTTTGCCCTCCATTCCTCCGCATTTCATTTGAAACATTTGGAGGTTTTTATTTCGTAACCGCCTCTCCTTCTCTTTTTATTTTCTTTGTTTGTAACTGCTCCTCCTTCTTTCTTCCATTTTCCTTGCTCAAGTGGTTTCCATATTTCCTTTTTTGTGTTGCTTTTGGCTGGATTTTTGTGTTTCGGTATGCTAATTGTGCTGTATTTTTCTGTGTGCTCTGCATCTCTGCTTTTATCGTTTTGTCTTTCTGAGAATCAGGTTGGTATCCTTGTTGTTATTTTCACGTTTTTATTTTGATTTATTTCCTTTTGCATTTGTCTTTTTGGAGGTGATTTTAGTGTAGGGATAATAGGAAATTACTGGGGCTGCCACTGTTTTGCCATAGCTTGAAGATGGTAGGAAAACAGAGGGAAGGTGCCACTATTTTTTAGATATCTTTTGGACGCCTTTAGTATAGAATCTGTATAGTTTTCTTCTTCTGGGGAGTGGGATGACGGTGGTGCCCCCTTTCATTTATAAGTATGGTCCGACAGAGAACTAGGGCGCTAAGGTTTCCGTTTTCCCGGCCGAAAGCGTTCCGAACGCTTGTTATTCAGTAACCTCTGACGTGTGCGGGACGCATTCCCGGCTTACGAAAGACGACCTCCAAAAGTTGCACGATGATGGTGCGGTATGTGGGGGTTGCAAGGTGGAGGGCCAGTGTATGATCTTTTGCTTTCCGCGGTGGATGAGAGTGTTTGCTACGTAAATTTTGACTCTCCCCGAGTCGTCGACAAGATGTGGGTTTACGAGTCTATGTTCACGCAGTTGGGGATGCGGCTTCCCTTTCCTGCATTTGTTCAAGCTTTGCTGAATCGATGTTCGGTGGCGCCATCTTAACTACATTTAAATAGATGGGCGGCCATCCAGGATTTTGAACTAGTTTGTCAGTATCTGGAGCTCCCTGCTTGTGTGGAGGTCTTCCTGTATTTTTTCCTGTGCACTCTTGATGAGAGGACTTTTGTGTGGTCTAGAATTCACAATAAATTCTCGTTGCAAGTATAGTCTCTATACCAACAATAATCCTTTCATACAAAAATTGTGTTTGTCTCAAGTACAAACCCCTAAATTTATAAACCGAAGTATTGAACCACGGGTCGTTCTCCCTAGAAATTACAATAGAGTATTCTTGTTATTGGTTATGGGTCGTATATTGGGGTTTTTGAGATAGGAGACAAGAAATGTAAAATGTAATGAAAATAAACTAGCAACTAACAAAACTCTTGGCAAGGTATGAGAACTAGAAGTCCTATCCTAGTTATACTCCTCAATTGTGATCACAAATTGTCCATTACTACCACTTAGTTAACCTCTAACCATGGAGGAAAGTCAAGTGGATGAATCAACTTGATTCCACAAGTCCTAGCCAACTCCCAAGGAAAAGACTAGCTTTAGTGGTATCCAAATCAACTAGCAACTTCTAATTATCAATCGACAAAGAGATTAGATAACTCAAGCGTCACTAATTACTCTACCTAGGCCAAGAGGAACAAAATCTACACTAAAGTCCAACCAAGCATTTCATCAAACACTTGGAAGGCACAAAAGGAAAGCATAGTAAATTGCAAGAATTAAAGGAATCTACAACTACAAAGTAAGAGATTAACAATAGAAAGGCAAAACAATAGAAAAGTAAACTCATAACTAAAGGAAGCATTTTAACAAACACATAGAAGGTAATAAAAGTAAATAACATGAATTGCAAGAATTAAAGAGAGATCTAACCAGAATAGTAAGAGATCAACAATAGAAAAGGAAAACAATTATGAAACAACAAAGAACTTACCAATTTCATTGAAGAAGAAATGTAGATCTACAAAAGAAAGTTCATAAACTACAACTAACAATACAAATGAATTACAAGAGAAGAAGAATTCTACAACTATAAGAGAACAATTAAGGAAGAAAAAGGAAAATTAAGAGAGAAGAAGAAGAAGTAGATCTAGATCTAAACCTAAACCTACTCCTAATCCTAGAGAGAAGAGAGAGCTTCTCTCTCTAAAACTAACTTTCCCTCCAAAAATAAAATAAACCAAACTAATGTGTAAAAGTATGTTAATTCCCTTTCAATCCTTGGCTTAAATAGCATCATAAATGAGTTGGATTGGGCCCACAAGACTTTAGAATTCGCTGGCCACAAGTTGCATTAAGTGAATTGTGTGCATCCATCGATGCGTACGCGTACCGTGCGCGTGCGCGTCCTTATGAGAAATGTAACCATGGCAAATCTTATATCATTTCGAAGCCCCGGATGTTAGCTTTTCAACGCAACTGAAACCGCATCATTTGGACCTCTGTAGCTCAAGTTATGGCCGATTAAGTGCGAAGAGGTCGGCTTGACAGCTTTTGCGATTCCTTCATTTCTTCATGAGTTCTCCATTTTTACATGCTTTTCCTTCATTTCCTTGATCCAATCTTTGCCTCCTAAATCTGAAATCACTTAACAAACATATCAAGGTATCTAATGGAATCAAGGTGAATTAAATTTAGCTATTTGAGTCCTAAAAGCATGTTTTCACACTTAAGCATAATTAAAGGAGAAGTTGTAAAACCATGCTATTTCATTGGATAAATGTGAGGAAAGGTTATCAAAATACTCTAAATTCATCACAAGATAAACCCTACAAATGGGGTTTATCAACCTTCCCACACTTAAACCAAGCATGTCCTCATGCTTTAAACCAAGAGAAAGCAGAGGGTATCAACATTTATTTAATGTGAACTAATCTAAATGCAACCTAAACTAGATGCATCTATCTATATGAATGCACTAAATGCAAAATGATTCTACCTACTTGGTTAAAAATAAATCAATCTCCAAGACATACATGCACAAGTAGGGCTAAGGTCCCATGACGACTCACGAATCCTACCAATTCAAGTATAAAATGAAGTTCAAGTAGACTTGCAAGAAGAAAGCTCATGAAAGCCGGGAATCAAGGAATTGAGCATCGAACCCTCACCGGAAGTGTTTGCACTCTAGTCGCTCAAGTGTGTAGGGTCGATTCTCTCAATTCTCCCCTAATCATGCTTTCTAAGATTTGTTTTTCTTCTAACAATCAACATATATTTCATGCATGCATACAAGTATCATGAGGTCTTTTCTTTAGGTTGTAATGGGGCTAGGGTCAAGGTAAGGATGCATATTTGGTCAAGTGAGCTTCAAATTTGAATCTTTGATAAGCTTAAACTTTGCACCTAACCTATGACATCCTATACAATTTCAAAGCTAACCTAACTACCCATTTTTTTCACTTTTTTCACATACTCATGTATTCTTTTTCATTTCACAACACTTATGCATTGACCCTTATTGAGCTTTGCTTTGGGGCATTTTGTCCCCTTTTATTTCTTTCTTTTTCTTTGTTTCTTTCTTTTCTTTTCTTTCCCATATTCTTCTTTTCGTTTCTTTTTTTCTTTTTCTTTTGTTTTTCTCAATTTTTTTTCTTTCAAACTATATACAAGAACATCAATACATAAGGTTTTACATTTGATTAATACATGAGTAAGCACCCAATTCCCAATATTTACAACAAAAATACAAAACAACCCTCTTTATTCAACCAATGTCCCAAGTTTCCCACACTTGAATGTTACACACACACACTAGCCTAAGCCAATCAAAGATCCAAATAAAGGATATTTATTGTTTTTCGCTTAAAGGCTTGTAATGTGCTAAATTAAAGAACAAGTGGGTTAATCGTAGGCTCAAATTTGGCTAACAAAGGAAGATAAAAGGTAAGGCTATTTAGGTAAGTGAGCTAAATGAAATGATGGCCTCAATCATATAAATGCATGAATACACAAAATAATGGACATAAAGAATCAAACAAATCAAAGATTACAATCATAGAAAGAGAATAATGCACACAAGAAGGGAAAATAAGTAGTTATAAGATGTAACCACACCATTAGGCTCAAATCTCACAAGCTTGTGTTCTTAGCTCAAAAACCATGTTCCAAAATAAATTCTTTCAAGCAAGTTCAACAAAAAGTTTTCAAATTGGTAGGTTACTGATGAGCGGATATTTTATACGCTTTTTGGGGTTAATTTCATATAGTTTTGGGTATGTTCTAGTTAGTTTTTAGTCTATTTTCATTAGTTTTTAGGAAAAATTTATATTTCTGGACTTTAATATGAGTTGTGTATTTTTCTGTAATTTCAAGTATTTTTCTGGCTGAAATTGAAGGAGCTGAGCAAAAATCTGATTCAGGCTGAAAAAGGACTGCTGATGCTGTTGGATTCTGACCTCCCTGCACTCAAAGTGGATTTTCTGGAGCTACAGAACTCGAAATGGCATGCTTCCAATTGCGTTGGAAAGTAGACATCCAGGGCTTTCCAGTTCCTGACTAAGATTTACAAGATAACCATAGATTGCTTCAAACCAACAATCTCCGTGGGATTCGACCCTTACTCACGTAAGGTATTACTTGGACGACCCAGTGCACTTGCTGGTTAGTGGTACGCGTTGTGAAAAGTGTGATTCAAAATTCGTGCACCAAGTTTTTTGCGCCGTTGCCAGGGATTGTTCGTGTTTGAACAACTGACGGATTATTTTGTTGCTTAGATTAGGAAAAATTTCTTTTTTTGTTTAGAGTCTCTTATTATTGTCGTGTTAAAATTTTAGAATCCTTATTTTCTTTTTTAAAATAGTTTTCAAAAATAATTTTTCTATTAGATCCTGTGCCAAACTTTAAGTTTGGTGTTTTCTTGTTGATTTTCCTTAAAATTTTCGAAAATTTTGGTTTGGTTTTCTAAAAATTTTAAGTTTGGTGTTCTTTCTTCGTGTTCTTGAGTTTTCCTTGTGACTTGATCTTAAAATTTTTAAGTTTGGTGTTCCTTGATGTTTTCCCTCCAAAATTTTCGAAAATAGGGAGCATTAGATCTAAAAATTTTAAATCTTGTGCTATCTTATTGTTTTTCTCTTTCCTCTTAAAAATAAAAAATATCTTTTCTCTCTTTTTTTAAAAACAAATTTTTGAAATATATTTCTAAAATTCAGATTTTTCATTTCAAAATTTAAAACTTTTTTTTCAAAATCATCATATCCTTTTCAAAACTTCCTAACCACTTTCTCTCTCCTCAGTTTTTCGAAAATCTTCAC
>NC_029786.2:14826403-14827609 GCF_000816755.2 Arachis ipaensis
GGACATGGAAACAGCTGACAGAAAAATTCCTGAATCAATATTTCCCTCCAAAAAGGATGACACAGCTAAGGCTGGACATCCAAGGCTTTAAACAAGGAGATAATGAATCTCTTTGTAATGCCTGGGAGAGATACAGAGAGATGCTACGAAAATGCCCCTCTAAAATGTTTTCAGAGTGGGTTCAGTTAGACATCTTCTACTATGGGCTTGCAGAAGGAGCTCAGATGTCTCTAGATTACTCAGCTGGTGGATCTATCCACATGAGAAAGACAATTGAAGAGGCTCAAGAGCTCATTGATACAGTTGCCAGGAATCAGCATCTGTACCTAAATAGCAACCCTTCCATGAATGAAAAGGTTAAAACAGTAACTGCTGAACTCAGTCCTGTAAAACAAGCTGCTGAATTCAATCAGCAATTGGACTTTCTAACAAAGCAGTTAGCCAAATTTAAAGACAGGTTACAAGAGACAAGGATGGCTAATATACATATGGACGAACAGTTTAAGCAAACAAAGCAGCAACTGTCAAAGCAAATAGCAGAGGAATGCCAAGCAGTTCAACTAAGAAGTGGGAAAACATTAAATACCCCACCTCAAGGCAGCAAAAAGCTAAGAAATGAGCAAACCACCCAAAATTCACCTGAAGATAGTCTGAGCCCAGGGAAAAATAATTCTAGCGCTAAAATGCCAGAAAATTGGTGGACGGCTGGCGCTGAACGCCCAGACCATGGCCAAAACTGGCATTCAACGCGAAGTTCCTCCAGAAACATATCTTTAGCAGGTTTGGTGTCCCTAGAGTGTTAATCAGTGATGGGGGCACTCACTTCTGCAATAAACAGCTTTACTTTGCCATGGTTCGGTATGGAATTCGCCACAAGGTGGCCACTCCATATCATCCACAAACCAATGGGCAAACTGAAGTCTCTAACAGAGAATTAAAAAGAATCCTGGAACGGACAGTAAATACCCGTAGAAAGGATTGGGCACGGAGCCTGGATGATGCTCTGTGGGCTTACAGGACAGCATTCAAGACCTCTATAGGGACCTCTCCATACCAACTCGTGTATGATAAAGCATGTCACCTGCCCGTGGAACTGGAACATAAGGCCTACTGGGCAACCAGATTCCTAAACTTTGATGCCAAATTAGCAGGAGAAAAACGATTGCTCCAGCTAAATGAGCTAGAAGAATTCAGATTCACAGCTTT
>NC_029786.2:14827737-14843317 GCF_000816755.2 Arachis ipaensis
TCAAATCTCCATATTATCTTTTTCAAAATTCAGATTTATCTTTTTCAAAAATCTATCATATCTCTTCAAAATTAAACTATACCTTCTATCTTATCTTTTTCAACTCAATCCTTTTATCTTATCTTTTCCAATTTTTCGAAAACACACCCCCCATCCCTTTAAATTTGGGTTCGGCCTCCCTCCTCCTCCATCAACAATTGCACCTAGCTCTCCTTATATCCCTCTCCTTTCTTTTCTTTTCTTGAGTACAAAGAACTCTGGACACCTCTAATTGGGGACTTTAGCAAAGCTGAGTCACAATCTGAAAAGGTTCACCCAGTTATGTGTCTGTGGCATTTATGTATCCGGTGGTAATACTGGAAAACAAAGTGCTTAGGGCCACAGCCAAGACTCATAAAAAAAGCTGTGTTCAAGAATCATCACACTGAACTAAGAGAATCAATAACACTATCTGAATTCTGAGTTCCTATAGATGCCAATCACTCTGAGCTTCAATGGATAAATTGAAATGCCAAAACTGTTCAGAAGCAAAAAGCTACTAGTCCCGCTCATCTAATTAGAATCTGAGCTTCACTCAAAAACTCTGAGATATTATTGCTTCTCAACCTATTAGTCTTCTATTTTATTTTTCTAGTTGCTTGAGAACAAGCAACAGTTTAAGTTTGGTGTTGTGATGAGCGGATATTTTATACGCTTTTTGGGGTTAATTTCATATAGTTTTGGGTATGTTCTAGTTAGTTTTTAGTCTATTTTTCATTAGTTTTTAGGAAAAAATTATATTTCTGGACTTTACTATGAGTTGTGTGTTTTTCTGTAATTTCAGGTATTTTTCTGGCTGAAATTGAAGGAGCTGAGCAGAAATCTGATTCAGGCTGAAAAAGGACTGCTGATGTTGTTGGATTCTGACCTCCCTGCACTCAAAGTAGATTTTCTGGAGTTACAGAACTCGAAATGGCATGCTTCTAATTGCGTTAATAAGTAGACATCCAGGGCTTTCCAGCAATATATAATAGTCCATACTTTTCACAAGGATAGACGACGTAAATTGGCGTTCAACGCCAGTTCTCTGCCCAATTCTGGCGTCCAGCGCCAGAAAAGGATCAAAAGCTGGAGTTGAACGCCCAAACTGGCACAAAAACTGGCGTTCAACTCCACAAATGGCCTCTGCACGTGGATTGCTTAATTCTCAGCCCAGCACACACCTAGTGGGCCCCAGAAGTGGATCTCTGCATCATCCATCATAGTTTACTCATTTGTTGTAAACCTAGGCTACTAGTTTAGTATTTAAACAACTTTTAGAGACTTATTTTGTATCTCAGGACATTTTAGATCAAACCCTTGTATTCTCTGACGGCATGAGTCTCTAAACCCCATTGTTGGGGGTGAGGAGCTCTGCTATGTCTCGATGAATTAATGCAAGTATTTCTGTTTTCCATCCAAACACGCTTGTTCCTATCTAAGATGTTCATTCGCGCTTAACTGTGATGAAGGTGATGATCTGTGACATTCATCACCTTCCTCAAACCATGAACATGTGCCTGACAACCACCTCCGTTCTATATCCAATTGAATGAGTATCTCTGAGATCTCTTAATCAGAATCTCCGTGGTATAAGCTAGAACTGATGGCGGCATTCATGAGAATCCAGAAAGTCTAAACCTTGTCTGTGGTATTCCGAGTAGGATTCAAGGATTGAACGACTGTGACGAGCTTCAAACTCTTGAAGGCTGGGCGTTAGTGACAGACGCAAAAGGATAGTAAATCCTATTCCAACCGGTGATTAGCCATGCTGTGACAGAGCGCGTGAGCGTAGTTTTCACTGGAAGGATGGAAGGTAGCCATTGACAACGGTGATCCACCAACACACAGCTTGCCATAGGAGGACGTGCGTGCGTGAATCAGAAGACAGAGGAAAGCAGAGATTCAGAAGACAAAGCATCTCCAAAACTCCAACATATTCTCCATTACTGCACAACAAGTAACCTTTAATTTATGCTCTCTTGGTTGTTCGCAATTCAACTGATAAACATAATTGACTTCCTGACTAAGATTTACAAGATAACCATAGATTGCTTCAAACCAACAATCTCCGTGGGATTCGACCCTTACTCACGTAAGGTATTACTTGGACGACCCAGTGCACTTGCTGGTTAGTGGTACGCGTTGTGAAAAGTGTGATTCACAATTCGTGCACCAGTTACCCTAAAAATAATTTCTTGGAAAAGAAATCATCACCCTAACCAAGTAGTCCTAATAGGAAAGAAGTGGTAAAAATATGTACCAATTCTAACTAACATGCAACCTATCATGCAATGCAACAACTATCTAACGAAAAAAATAATAAAAAAAATTTGGTGTTGAAAAGAAAATTGTTACCCATGGAGATCGGTCGAACGACCTCCCCACACTTGAAGATTGCACCGTCCTCGGTGCATGCAAAGAAGAGCAAGGTGGATGGGTTGCTACAATTGATGAGCTTCTTCGAAAGGTTGTGCAGATGACTTGTTCGTTGCCCCATTTCGAAGCTTTTTTTTTCCTCTTTTCTTGGTGGCCAACCTAAAGGGAGAGAAAAAGAAAGAAAATTAAGCCTATAACAAAGATATCAAAGCAAAGAGAACATAGACAGGGGCTAATGCCAAATAAGGGTAAGGTTCTCACTACATGGTAGCTACAACAACATGTGAGTGAGAAAACAATATAGGCAAAGGGCATATGAACTAACACTTGATGCAAGAGTAAAATCAAAGCATGAAGAACATATTGAGCATCAAGTTCAAATAAGAGAGAGTGAGTCATAAAAAACAATATTAGGTCATATCAATGCACAAAGACACAATAGTCATACAAGATTAAGCATTGATTTAAAAGTTTCATCACCCAACAATAACAAACAAGTCAAGAGGCACCAAAAAAATGCAAGAAATTCTCAACGATTGAATAAGAAAATTCAACATCATTATTAAAATAAGAAACTTAAAAAAAGAAAATTACAACAAGCTATAAAATCAAAATTAAAATGTAATGAATGAAAGTAAGCAAATACAATAAAAGAAAATGGAAGAAAAGAGAGAAAAAATTTATTTATTTATTTATTTATTTATTTATTATTATTATTAAAAAAATTTTTTTCAAGAGAGGAAGAAGAAAGGTAGAAGGGGTTGGCTTGGTTGGCTTAGGCTTCAATAAATCTAGTCTTTGATTAGGACTTGTGAACTTAAGTTGATTTTACTCACTTGACTTTCCTTCATTGTTAGAGGTTAACTAAGTGAAAGAAAAAAGCAATTACCATCACAATTGATGATGATAATGAGGATAGGAATTCCAATTCTCAGTCCTTGATAGGACTTTTCTTAGTTGTTATTTTATTTCCTTGTTATTTACATTACTTGTCTCTTATCACAAAAACCCCAAAAATACTTTTCCATAACAAATTATAAGTACACTTCCCTGCAATTCCTTGAGATATGACCCGAGGTTTAAATACTTTGGTTAATTTTATTGGGTTTGTGTTTGTGACAAACAATTTAAACATTGACTGAGGTTTAATTGTTGGTCTAGAACTATACTTGCAACGTGATATTTTTGTGAAAATCTTTACCGACATTTTTCCTCCGTCATGTTTTAGCGCCGTTGCCGGGGAATTACAAACGTGTGCCTTATTCTTGGTTATTGTATATATTTACCTTTTGCTTGTTTGTTAGGTTTTGTTAGTTTTAGGACTTTGTAGCTTATTTTTATTAGTTTTTATTTTTATTTGCTACTATGAATTCTCATCCCTCTGGCTATGAGAGTGGTTAATAACTATGTTGTAGGGAATGGGAATGAAAGCTACAATGAGGATATGCATCAAGGATGGAACTATCAAAGGTGGGAGGAGCCTCGAGCATATGATCAACCTTTTTGGCAACAACCTCCACCAACGTGCTATGAGAAAGAGCCATTCCAGGATGCATATCAGTCCAATAGATATGGTGGACCCCTTGTAGTTACCAACAAGCCCTGTCATATGCCTATGAACCCCCTCCTCAATATAGCTTTGAACCACCATACTCGCAAGCCACCTACAATCAAACACTTCCTTATGACTCTAACCCATATCCACCATACTGGTGCATGAATTGTGAATCACACTTTTCACAACTCGTACCACTAACCAGCAAGTGCACTGAGTCGTCCAAGTAATACCTTACGTGAGTAAGGGTCGAATCCCACGGAGATTGTTGGTTTGAAGCAATTTATGGTTATCTTGCAATTCTTAGTCAGGAAGTCAATTGTATTTATCAGTTGAATTGCGAATAAACAAGAGAGCATGGGTTAAGGTTACTTGTTATGCAGTAATGGAGAATATGTTGGAGTTTTGGAGATGCTTTGTCTTCTGAATCTCTGCTTTCCTTTGTCCTCTGATTCACGCACGCACGTCCTTCTATGGCAAGCTGTGTGTTGGGGCATCACCGTTGTCAATGGTTACATCCCCTCCTCTTGTGAAAATGGTCCAAATGCTCTGTCACAGCACGGCTAATCTTTTTTTTTTTTTTTTTTTGAGAGTGACGCGTACGCGTACGCGCGAGTGGTTTTGTGCCAAAGGCACAATGCGCGCGCAGCGTTCGCATAACTCTCGGGTGTTTGGCTTGGGGGTGGAATTTCTCAATCCACGCATACACGTACATGGTGCGTGCGCGCGGATAGGCGAAAATGCTTGATGCACGCGTACGCGCGCAGTGCACGTACGCGCGGATGGCGCTCTTTTTTTCTTTCTTTCTTTTTCTTGTTTTCAAAATTTTTCTATGTTTTTGCACCAATCCAAGCATTCCAAACCTCCAAACAACTACCAAAACACCATAAAACCTTATTTAACATACTAAACTACCAAACAAACTCAACAAATCAATCAAAACATGAAATTAAACTATTTTAACCAATATGTGCAAAAGAGAAAAAAGAAAGATTTTACCATGGTGGGGTATCTCCCACCTAGTACTTTTGTTTATTGTCCTTAAGTTGGACTCATGGGGAGCTCCTCTCAAGGTGGCTTGTGCTTGAAACTATCCTTGAACATCCACCAATGCTTGAATCTCCAATAAGCTCCATTCTTCAATTTTAATATCTTCAAGCTTTGATGGAGTTTTTCACAAACCATGAGCTCCCAAATTTGATTTTTCTTGTGCGATCCGGGATCCCACACTTTGTTTTGACACCCGTCCTTGAGGGGTCATCATTATTCCATCCAGGTGGCATGGCCTTGGAATTCTCAAAGAAGCTTCCAAATAACTTCCTAGACCCATGCAATTTGGTTCCACACCAACCATTGCTTTTAAATTCTGAGCTTGCAACCGTCATGAGCTTAGAATGATGTTTCCAACCACTACACAACTCTTTCCTACTCTTAACTCCACAAAGAGCTCTAAGTTGACCATCATTTTCAATCAAACTATATTCAAGTGAGAAAGTAAAGCTTAGGGATAAGAATTTTACCCACTTGAATGTTGTGTAGGATGGTAACTTAGGAAGGGGTGGTCCCAATGATCTTGCAAACTCCACTCCCTTGTGCTCTTCCTTGACTATCTCTACCTCTTTGCAAGCTTCCTCAATTTCAACATTTTCCCTTGTATCACTTGGCTTGGTGTTGTCTTCAAGAACTTCGATTTCTTGCTCGATGGAAGGTGGGTTGGGGCATCACCGTTGTCAATGGTTACATCCTCTCCTCTTGTGAAAATGGTCCAAATGCTCTGTCACAGCACGGCTAATCATCTGAGGTTCCCGATCATGCTGGAATAGGATTCACCCTCCTTTTGCGTCTATCACTACACCCAGCACTCGCGAGTTTGAAGCTCGTCACAGTCATTCAATCCCTGAATCCTACTCGGAATACCACAGACAAAGTTTAGACTTTCCAAATTATCATGAATGCCGCCATCAATCTAGCTTATACCACGGAGATTCTGATTAAGGAATCTAAGAGATATACATTCAATCTGATGTAGAACGGAGGTGATTGTCAGACACACGTTCATGGATTGAGGAAGGTGATGAGTGTCACTGATCATCACCTTCTCCATAGTTAGGCGCGAATGGATATCTTAGATAGGAACACGCATGTTTGAATGGAAAACAGAAATACTTGCATTAATTCATCGAGACACAGCAGAGCTCCTCACCCCCAACAATGGAGTTTAGAGACTCATGCCATCAAAGAGTACAAGGTTTAGATCTAAAATGTCATGAGATACAAAATAAGTCTCTAAAAGTTGTTTAAATACTAAACTAGTAGCCTAGGTTTACAAAAAATGAGTAAACTATGATGGGTGGTGCAGAGATCCACTTCTGGGGCCCACTTGGTGTGTGATGGGGCTGAGACTTAAACAATTCACGTGCATAAGGCTGTCTTGGGCGTTCAACGCCAGGTTTGGATCCATTTTTGGTGTTGAACTCCAGCTTTTAATCCTTTTCTGGCGCTGGACGCCGGAATTGGGCAGAGAACTAGTGTTGAATGCCAGTTTACGTCATCTATCCTTGAGCAAAGTATAGACTATTATATATTGCTGGAAAGCCCTGGATGTCTACTTTCCAACGCAATTGGAAGCACGCCATTTTGAGTTCTTTAGCTCCAGAAAATCTACTTTGAGTGCAGGGAGGTCAGAATCCAACAGCATCAGCAGTCCTTTTTCAGCCTGAATCAGATTTTTGCTCAGCTCCCTCAATTTCAGCCAGAAAAATACCTGAAATTACAGAAAAACACACAACTCATAGTAAAGTCCAGAAATATGAATTTTTCCTAAAAACTAATGGAAATAGACTAAAAACTAACTAGAATATACTAAAAACTATATGAAATTAACCCCAAAAAGCGTATAAAATATCTGCTCATCACAACACCAAACTTAAACTGTTGCTTGTCCTCAAGCAACTAAACAAATAAAATAGAAGACTAATAGGTTGAGAAGTATTGGCTTTTTTTTTTGCTGCTTTTTCTTGCTTCAAGAATCATTTTTATTATTTTTCAGATTATCAATAACATGTCTCATGTTCATCATTCTTTCAAGAGCCAACATATTTAACAGTCTTAAACAACAAATTCAAAAGACATATGCACTGTTCAAGCATTCATTCTGAAGACAGAAAGTATTGCCACCACATGTAACTAATTAGAATTTCTCTTATTAAAACTCAAAATTTTATTGCCTCTTATTCAAAAGATCTACTATTTTATTCATGTTTGCTGATGATGAGAAAAATAAACTATGGCTTAATTGGAGATAAAATCAAAATAGATACTAATTACTACTATATGACTCCTAAGATGAACTTCTCTAATGACACTATCACAGAGTTAAAGCAAAAATTGGAATTTAACAACCTTTGTTCTGGGAAATGGGTGTTCCTCTGATCCGTGGGGTGCTTGATTCTTCAAGAGATAACTTCTGGCGCTTCAATTCCTTTAAGTCACGCCCTTGCTCCTCTTGTTCTTTAAACATATAGGTCAGCATTTGGCTGTGTTCCTTCTGTTCTTTTATTATTTGTTCCATAGCTTCCCGTATCTTGGTGACAGACGTCTCAAGATACTCCCAGTATTCAGATTGAGGGATTTCTGGGAGAAATTCCTGTGTTTTCTTCTTGGTGGGATCATCCTGTGCTTGTTATTTTTCCATTGATGCTTTGGTGATTGGTTTCTCAACTGAGAAATACTCAGTTATTCCCATCCTTACCCCGGCGTCCTTGCAGAGCAGAGAAATCACGCTTGGATAAGCCAACCTGGCCTCTTTAGAATTTTTGTTAGCAATTTTGTAGAATTCAGCTGAGATCAGCTGATGAACTTCCACTTCTTTTCCCATCATGATTCAATGGATCATCACTGCTCTTTTAACTGTGACTTCAGAACGGTTGCTAGTAGGCAACAGAGAATGCCCAATGAAGTCCAGCCATCCTCTGGCGGCTGGTTTGAGATCCTCTCTCTTGAGTTGATTTGGGACACCCTTTGTGTTGGTGGTCCACCTGGCTCCAGGGATACATATGTCCTCTAGAATCTTATCCAGGTCCTTGTCTGTTCTTATCATTCTCCTGTTGAAGGAGTCTAGATCATCTTTCAGCTGAGGTAGCTTTAAGATCTCTTTGATCTTGTCAGGGATGGTATGAACAATCTTTCCTCTGACCATGGTCCGATATTCATAGAAAGCAGTTCCAGATAGTTTCTGCTTGTCAGTCTGCCACATATTAGCATAGAACTCCTGCACCATATTTCTTCCCACTTTCGTTTCAGGATTAGCTAGGACTTCCCAGTTCCTAATTCGAATTTGCTCCTGGATCTCTGGATATTCATCTTCTTTCAGATCGAATCTAACTTCCGGGATCACTGATCTCAGACCCATTATTTTGTTATAATAGTCTGAATGTTCTTTAGATAAGAACTTCCCTTGATTCCAAAGTGGTTTTGGAACGCTCTCTTTCTTGCCTCTTGGAGTGGGTTGTTTTCCTTTAGGAGCCATGATCTTAGTGATCGCGGATAAACACACCAAACTTAGAGGTTTGCTTGTCCTCAAGCAAAATAAAAGAAAGGAGAGGGATAGAAGGAGAGCTAGGTGCAATTGTTGATGGAAGGGGAGGGAGGCCGAACCCAAATTTAAAGGGAGGGAGGGTGGCTTTTCGAAAAAAGAGATAAAGATATGATAAAAAAGATTGATTTGGAAAAGATAAGATAGAAGATATGATAAGAGAAGATTTTTGAAAAAGATAGATCTAGAAATTTTTTTTTTTTGAAAAAGATAAATTGGAGATTTTGAAAAAGATATTGATGAGTTGAAAAGATAGATTTGTTTTTAAAAGGATTTGAAAAGAGTTGGATTGAATTTGCAAAGAGGGTTTGTGCTTATGGATTAAGATATATTTGATATTTTTAAGGTAGGGTTTTTAGAAATTAGGGATTTTAGAAATCAGGGTTCTTAACATGTTTATGCAAGAAATCATGAATTGAAGTATGAAAATTAAGATTAGAATGAAAAATATGAAGAAAAATGAATTTACCTCCTCCCCATCATCCTGGCGTTTGAACGCCCAAACACTGCCTGTTTTGGGCGTTCAACGCCCAAATGCTGATCTCCTGGGCGTTCAACGCCCAGTTGTTGCCCTTTTCTAGCGTTGAACGCCAGATTGCTATCCTTACTAGCGTTCAGCACCCACTGGCTGCCCCTTTTGGGCGCTGAACGCCCAGAATGGGCTCTTACTGGCGTTTTCTTGCCAGTGAGCTCTTTTTCTCTATTTTGTGTGCAGATTCCTTCTGTATCCCTGTGAACTTATGCAATTGATTCTTTACCTTGTTATCAATGAACTCTATATAAACAAATAAAAATAAAAATAGAAATGGGGCAAAATGCTTGGAGGATTGATGCCCCATGGCTAGGTTGCCTCCCAGTAAGCGCTTCTTTATTGTCTTTAGCTGGACCTTGCTGAGCTTTTAGTCTAGCTTCAGCCTTGAGCACTCTTGCTCAACGTTGCCTTCAAGATAATGCTTGATTCTCTGTCCATTGACAATGAACCTCTTATCAGAATCCATATCTTGAAGCTCCACATAACCATATGGTGATACACTTGTAATCACGTATGGTCCCCTCCACCGGGATTTCAATTTCCCGGGGAATAGCCTGAGTCTAGAGTTGAACAGCAGAACCTTCTGTCCTGGCTCAAAGATTCTAGATGACAGCTTTCTGTCATGCCACTTTTTTTATTTCTCTTTATAAAGCTTGGCATTTTCGAAAGCTGTGAATCTGAATTCCTCTAGCTCATTTAGCTAGAGCAATCTTTTTTCTCCTGCTAATTTGGCATCAAAGTTTAGGAATCTGGTTGCCCAGTAGGCTTTATGTTCCAGTTCCACGGGCAGGTGACATGCCTTACCATACACAAGTTGGTATGGAGAGGTCCCTATAGGGGTCTTGAATGCTGTACTGTAAGCCCACAGAGCATCATCCAAGCTCCGTGCCCAATCCTTTCTACGGGTACTTACTGTCCGTTCTAGGATTCTCTTTAATTCTCTGTTAGAGACTTCAGCTTGGGCCACTTGGTTCTCTGTCCCTTTTCTGTCTCTTATTTCTATATCAAATTCTTGCAGAAGCAACACCCATCTGATGAGCCTGGATTTTGAATCCTGCTTTGTGAGTAGATATTTAAGAGCAGCATGATCAGTATACACAATCACTTTTGATCCTACTAAGTATGATCTGAACTTGTCAATGGCGTAAACCACTGCAAGTAATTCTTTTTCTGTGGTTATGTAATTTTTCTGGGCATCATTTAGAACGCAGCTAGCATAATAAATGACGTGCAGAAGCTTGTCATGCCTCTATCCCAACACTACACCAATGGCGTGATCACTGGCATCACACATTAACTCAAATGGTAATGTCCAGTCTGGTGCAGAAATAACTGGTGCTGTGACCAGCTTAGCTTTCAGCATTTCAAATGCCTGTAGGCACTCTATGTCAAACACAAATAGCGTGTCAGCAGCTAGCAGATTGCTTAGAGGTTCTACGATTTTTGAAAAATCCTTTATAAACATCCTATAGAATCCTGCTGTCACCTTCTCCCAGAAATGCATATTTCAAGGATGGTGGTAATGGCTTGAGCTCGGGTTTAGGAGGTTTTTCTTCTTCTAAAAGAAATTTCAGAGGCTCTTTCATGTTCTCTGACTCCTCTAAATTAGGCTGAACATCTTTAAGGATGTTTTCCAGCTCTGATTCGAGACTCTCAGCCATGTTGATCTCTTCTACCAAAGAGTCAATAAGATCAACTTTCATGCAGTCTTTTGATGTGTCAGGATGCTGCATGGCTTTAACAACGTTTAACTTAAACTCATCATCCGGAGTTTTTGAGGATAAGGTATCTTGGCTTTATATTCTTCAACCTTAGTTGCTGTAGGTTTATTGCCTACAGAAGTGGTTGAAGAAGCCTTTTTAGAGGGTTTGCTTTCAGCATTTGTGTGTGTCTGATCCCTCACTGGCAATTGAGTGCCAGAGTTAGAGACTGGAGTGATGTTAGATGCCAACTCCTTGTCTGTTCCTGGCGTCTGAACGCCAGAACTGTGCCCATTTTGGGCATTCAGCGCCAGATCTTGCCCATTTTGGGCGTTCAACGCCAGATCCTTGCCTATTTCTGGTGTTGAACGCCAGTCCTGCCTTGTTTCTGGCATTGAACGCCAGTCCTGAGCATGGTCTGGGCGTTCAGCGCCAGCCTTCCACCAAATTTCTGGCGTTTTAGTTCTAGAATTACTTTTCCTTGGGCTCTTACTGTCCTCAGGTGAATTTTAGGTGGTTTGCTCATTTCTTAGCTTTTTGCTGCCTTGAGGTGGGGTATTTAATGTTTTCCCACTTCTTAGTTGAACTGCTTGGCATTCTTCTGTTATTTGCCTTGACAGCTGCTGCTTTGTTTGCTTAAACTGTTTGTCCATATGTATATTAGCCATCCTTGTCTCTTGTAGCCTATCTTTGAATTCGGCTAACTGCTTTGTTAGAAAGTCCAATTGCTGATTGAATTCAGCAGCTTATTTTACAGGACTGAGTTCAGTAGTTGCTATTTTAACCTCTTCTTTCATGGAAGGGTCACTGCTTAGGTACAGATGCTGATTCCTAGCAACTGTATCAATGAGCTCTTGAGCTTCTTCAATTGTCTTTCTCATGTGGATAGATCCACCAGCTGAGTAATCCAAAGACATCTGAGCTCCTTCTGCAAGCCCATAATAGAAGATGTCTAACTGAACCCACTCTGAAAACATTTCAGAGGGGCATTTTCGTAGCATCTCTCTGTATCTCTCCCAGGCATCATAAAGAGATTCATTATCTCCTTGTTTGAAGCCTTGGATGTCCAGCCTTAGCTGTGTCATCCGTTTTGGGGGAAAGTATTGATTCAGGAATTTTTCTGTCAGCTATTTCCATGTCCTTATGCTGGCCTTAGGTTGGTTATTTAACCACCTCTTAGCTTGATCTTTTACAGCAAACGGAAACAGTAATAGTCTGTAGACGTCCTGATCTATTTCCTTATCATGTACTGTGTCAGCAATTTGTAAAAATTGTGCCAGAAACTCTGTAGGTTCTTCCTGTGGAAGACCGGAATACTGGCAGCTTTGCTGCACCATGATAATGAGCTGAGGATTCAACTCAAAGCTACTGACTCCAATGGAGGGTATGCAGATACTACTCCCATATGAAGCAGTAGAGGGGTTAGCATATGACCCCAGAGTCCTCCTGGACTGTTCATTTCTACTTAGATCCATGATGGAGAAAGGGAGATGATGTCAAGTAAAAATTTTATTTTTATTTATTTATTTATTTATTTATTTCGAAAATAAAATAAATTAAAATAAAATAAATAAAAATAGGTGAAGATTTTTGAAAAAATGAGGAGAGAGAAAGTGGTAAGGAAGTTTTGAAAAAGGTATGATTTGGAAAAGATTTTAAATTTTGAAAAAAAATCTGAATTTTTTTTTAAAAATAATTTTTGAAAATTGTTTTAAAATTAGAGAGAAAAGATATTTTTGAATTTAGTGAGGAAAGAGAAAAACAATAAAATAGCACAAGATTTAAAATTTTTAGATCTAATGTTCCTTGTTTTCGAAAATTTTGAAGGGAAAAACGCCAAGGAACACCAAACTTAAAATTTTCGAAAATCAAAGGGAAATCAACTAGAAAACACCAAACTTAAAGTTTGGCACAAAATTTAATAGAGAAAATATTATTTTTGAAAAAGATTTTAAAAAGAGTGTACCAAACTGCCACGGACTTAGACTAACGCTTTCGCCAATTGAGCAGTAAATGTAACACTTGTTTTGAAGAAAGATATTTTTTACTAAGAACAATAATAAGAGACTCTAAACCAAAAAGAAAAATTTTCCTAATCTAAGCAACAAAATAAACCGTCAGTTGTTCAAACACGAACAATCCCCGGCAACGGCGCCAAAAACTTGGTGCACGAATTGTGAATCACACTTTTCACAACTTGTACCACTAACCAGCAAGTGCACTGGGTCGTCCAAGTAATACCTTACGTGAGTAAGGGTCGAATCCCACGGAGATTGTTGGTTTGAAGCAATCTATGGTTATCTTGCAATTCTTAGTCAGGAAGTCAATTGTGTTTATCAGTTGAATTGCGAATAAACAAGAGAGCATGGGTTAAAGTTATTTGTTATGCAGTAATGGAGAATATGTTGGAGTTTTGGAGATGCTTTGTCTTCTGAATCTCTGCTTTCCTTTGTCCTCTGATTCACGCACGCATGATCATCACCTTCTCCATAGTTAGGCGCGAATGGATATCTTAGATAGGAACACGCATGTTTGAATGGAAAACAGAAATACTTGCATTAATTCATCGAGACACAGCAGATCTCCTCACCCCCAACAATGGAGTTTAGAGACTCATGCCGTTAAAGAGTACAAGGTTTAGATCTAAAATGTCATGAGATACAAAATAAGTCTCTAAAAGTTGTTTAAATACTAAACTAGTAGCCTAGGTTTACAAAAAATGAGTAAACTATGATGGGTGGTGCAGAGATCCACTTCTGGGGCCCACTTGGTGTGTGCTGGGGCTGAGACTTAAACAATTCACATGCATAAGGCTGTCTTGGGCGTTCAACGCCAGGTTTGGATCCATTTTTGGCGTTGAACTCCAGCTTTTAATCCTTTTCTGGCGCTGGACGCCGGAATTAGGCAGAGAACTGGCGTTGAACATCAGTTTATGTCATCTATCCTTGAGCAAAGTATGGACTATTATATATTGCTGGAAAGCCCTGGATGTCTACTTTCCAACGCAATTGGAAGCACGCCAATTTGAGTTCTGTAGCTCCCGAAAATTCACTTTGAGTGCAGGGAGGTCAGAATCCAACAGCATCAGCAGTCCTTTTTCAGCCTGAATCAGATTTTTGCTCAGCTCCCTCAATTTCAGCCAGAAAAATACCTGAAATTACAGAAAAACACACAACTCATAGTAAAGTCCAGAAATATGAATTTTTTCTTAAAAACTAATGGAAATAGACTAAAAACTAACTAGAATATACTAAAAACTATATGAAATTAACCCCAAAAAGCGTATAAAATATCCGCTCATCATTGTGCACATTCTTCTATAATTTCAACTACATGTCCAATGGGAGAGGATTCAATTATAGATAGAAATTCTTCCATGATTGAATCCATGTCTTGATAGACCTCTTTCAAGTCTCCAACTATGATATGTCTTGGAGGTTGCACACCCTCCTTAACATCAATATCAAGCTTCTTGGAAGAATGCTCCATGATGCTACATTCACATGGATATTCAACATCTCCTAAATCTTTAACCACTTCTTCCTTTTCTTCAATGATCATAGGCTCCTCCAATCGTTCTAATACAAAATAACATCCCTCATTTTTCACCGGAGTTTCCAATCTTTTCTTCATGCTATGATCTTCAATGGATTCTTCACATGTGGCTATGGAAGTACCTTGAGTATTCAAGCATTGGTAGGCTAAAGTATGCACTACCTTGGTCAAGTTAGTCACAAACTCTAAGGTGTTCCTTTGCATATCCGCTTGTCCTTGAAGTAGCAAGGTGAGAGAATCATCTATTGGGGCTTGGGGTGGATAAGAGGGTTCATTATTTTGGAGAAAGGATTCATAGTAGAAAGGTGGTTCTTCTTGGTAGGGGTATGGAGATGGTGTGCATTGAGGTGGTTCTTTATAGTAGTCATGATAAGATTGTGGTGGTTCCAAAGGTTCTTGCTCATAATGGTCATAAGAATATGGTATGGGTGATTGGGCATATGATGGATATGGGTCATAGGAAGATGCTTGGTATGGAAAGGCTTGTGAGTATGGTTGAGGTTCATGTTGAGGATAAGAATCATAGGTGTAACACCCTAACTATCAAAATGTCACGCTTCCGGCTGCGCCACTCTGATAGCTCGAGTATTACCACGACTTTTATAATATTTAAGACTAAAATATTAGCCTGTTTAAAACTTAAAACCGCATAACCTTTCAATAACTCTTTTTCGTGAAAATATAAACATACATGCACATACAAATCAGATATATATATATATAACATAACACTAGTTTACAGATATACATATCATAATTTCCTATCCCTCTTACAAACTTAATAAAGATAAAGGCGAGGGAAAGCAATAGCTACGGTAATACAAAAAGACCGACCAGAAAATAACATAACCCTCCTGAAGCTTCGTCTTCCATATCCTGAAAAGGAATAACCTGTAGGGGAGTGAGAACGTCGTCCTCGCTTGTCCTCACTATAGGATTACAGAATTTGCTATAACAAGATACGTAAAGATAAAATCATTCTTAGAGTTCAGTGATCATTGCTCGTCTTATGAGTCTTTCCCAAAAACCATAGGTTCACATTCGAAATCCAGAAAATTTCTCTTTCAAGACTTGCTAAATTTCTCAAATATTCTAAAACAAAACATTTTTCCTTTCTTAAAGAAAATGTCTGAAAAGTTTTTCCTAGACCGTAACCATGAAAGCAGTTACCTACGCGGTATAAATGATCATCCCGTTCCAAGCATAGGTTCATTAAGTCTATGCTGAACCGGTCAGATACTTTATAC
>NC_029786.2:14843359-14852846 GCF_000816755.2 Arachis ipaensis
AGCTCAATCAGCAACCAACTCATCACAAACCAATCAATTCAAACACAATCAATTTTAATGTGGTTCAAGCACAATCAAGAACAATTACAACAAGTATAACAGTTAGCAGTTAACATAAATATTCACATAGGCAAACCAAATACAATATGCACACTCAAACAATATCACATAAATGCAAATGATGAATGCCTGTCCTATTGGCTGTGATATCACATTGTCGGTTCAATTGCCAACCCGACACATTCCCATGGGAATGTGCCCGCCACACGGTCCAGGATGTTAGTGCCTGCACACTCCTGTGATTCGAAAGGATGTGAGTGGGATACTTTGCCTCCGACCTCACATCTACACGTAAGCGGGATTAACCACCGTCCTTACGCGGGCGCCGCAACCTCGACAAGCGGGATTAACCACCGTCCTTGCCAGGCACAAGCGACTTATCAACAATCTCGTCATTTATCAAATCTCTCAGCATAAGCGGGACGAACCCGGCCCTTATGCCTACCAACCAATAACTCATCAATCTTGATGATATCCACAATCAATCAGGCTCAATAACTGATTTCAAATTCATTCTTGGCCCATTTTCTTTTAAATAACAAACGTATTCAATTCACAGCTAGCCAAGAATCACTTTTCAAAACGGAGCCACTTTCCACATCTTTCCAACACTTCCAAAGATCTCAAAACCATGCCAAGTTCAAAATCTCTTTGAAAGACTCAAAATCATTCATTTCTAAATCAAGATTTGGTCGTAAGATTCCTCAGCGGAGTCTCAAGACTTCAGGGGAGAATAACCTAACTCATTTCTTAAATTCCTTGAAAACCCCCGAAACTTTAACTTCTTGAGTTGAATAAATAGAATAGGGTTTAAACCCAAAACCAAATCATTTTTCCAATTATTCCGCACCAATTTCAAAACCAACCAAACTTAAGCCAAAACCAAATCATTTTTAAACCGAAAACCAATTTCAGTTTCATTCTTAAATCTGTTTCCAAGGGCTCGGGAAGTGTTTCAATTTTAATAAATCAAAGTTTCAGAAAATACTTCAAGCTCTTCCTAAATGTCGTAAAGTGAAATAGATTAATTGAAAATCACGTTTATTTTAAACTCATTAAAACCCCCTCCAAAATCTGTTTACGTAAATCAATTTCCAAAACATAAAAATTTCATATTTAAATTGATTTTTAAGGCATAATTCCTTTCTTGATAATTACATCTAAGATATAGAGATTTTCCTACTAAGGCAAGTTCAAACATAATTTATTTCTCAAATCTTTAAGTCAAAGCATAATTCATTCTTTTCCAAAATAACAATTCCAATCAAAATCTCAGAATTTCTAGAAATTTCGGCAGCATCTCCCCTAAAACTTGGACTTTGCCACACTTTTCGGGTCCCAATAAAACCAATCATCAATCCTTTCTGACAGGTTCAAGACTAAATCAGTTTCCAATAAAACAAAACTCAACTTTCAAATTATCAAAAATCATTCAAATCAACCAATCCATAAATCTCCAATTTATCAAAATCAGACATTGTTACAATCAAACAAGCACCCATATTCATTCAAGATAAAACCAGACAATTCATAAGACTCACATAACCACCAGAAATACATTTTGTACAGCATATCTATTTATAACAACTTCCACTTTAAAATAAATCAGTTTGTATAAAAATCCCCTACCTCGACTCGTCGAAACCATAACCCAATATGCATTACGAAACCTTTTCTCTCAACCAAATTCAACAGCAATCCACAAACTCAACCCCTGATCACTTTCGCAGCACTCACAGCAACTTAAAAGCGGTATTCAACATACAGAACTCAAACCTACGTTACCAAACCTCAGAGTTTATAACCAAACATACTAGAATACTAACGCAAGACATTCCAAAATATAAATACTTACTGAACTGGCAAAACGAAGCAGTCGCGAACTCCGAGCACATGACGCAAGCAATCGATACACAACCCTACGACTGATAATGCCACAACACCTCAGCCTAAATTATCAGAACAATAATCTAAAAGGCTTTCAAATGGAAAATGCTTACCGAACGAAGAAGGAACGACTGAACCGAAACAGCGGCAGTCTCCGAATCGGTTCGGCGGCAGCACCCGGTAACCACCTCGAGTGGCGGCGGCGACCAAACCTCCGGCGATGATAACTGAAACTAATCATACAACAACAATGAAGCTTCCGGAAACCCAAAGGAAATGAAGATCAACTTGAACCCTTACTGGCAGGATTTTCCGGCGACGGCGGTGAGGTTTTCTGGCGGCCAGAACTCCGGCGACGCAGCTCCCTTCTCCAGCAGCGATAACAGTGGTGTTTTCCGGCAACCACCGATCTCCAGCGACAGCAACAGAAGCTCCAGCTAGGCACCGCGGAGCAGCAGATCGGCAGTACCGTCGGCCAAGGTGCGGTGGTGGAGACACCCTCAACCGCGGTGAAACATGGTGGCTATGGAAGCTCGACGGCGGCTGGCTCCGTGACGAGGACGACGGCGACGCAGTGAGGGCGACGGCGGCGAACTCCTTCCCGCGGTGACTCCCTCACGAGTCCTCTCTCTCTCTCTTATTTCACAACTACCAACTTTACAATTTAAATATATAAAATAACTCAATAATTGTAAAATTAGATAAAATCTTAATTTAAATAGCCCAAACTCATTATTTTTAGATTTCTAGAACTTTAAGTTGTAAATAGAGAAATACTCCATAAGCATAGAGTTTGGATAAAAACCTTAATTTATCTCAAATCCAATTAATCAAAACTACCTTTAATTACCTTCAATAAGATAATTTATGAAATTAAAAATATAAATAAATATATGATTTGAGATTAGTTCAAAATAAGACTTCTCAAAAGTCTTGGGTCTTACAATAGGCATATGATGGTGGTAATTGATTGTCATAAAAAGATTCACCATAGCCATTGAATTGACATGCACTAGGATGTGAATTATACCTATAAGTATCCAGAGGTTGTTGCCAATAGGAGTGATCAATTTCTTGAGGCTCCTCCCATCTTTGTTGGTCCCATCCTTGATACATGTTGTCATTGAAGTTCACATTTCCTACAACACAATTAGAACCAAACTCATAGTCAAAGTGAGAATTCATGATAACAAGAGAAAGTAAAAACAAAATCAAATAAGAAGAAAGAAAATTAAATCCTAAAACTAGAAAGAACTAACAAAGAGGCAAAAGGCAAACATATTCACAATATTCACATATATACAATAACCAATAACACAACACCATTGCAACTCCCTGGCAACGGCGCCATTTTTTTATGAGAGAACTTTTGTGTGGTCTAGAATTCACAATAAATTCTCGTTGCAAGTATAGTCTCTATACCAACAATAATCCTTTCATACAAAAATTGTGTTTGTCACAAGTACAAACCCCTAAATTTATAAATCGAAGTATTGAACCTCGGGTAGTTCTCCCTAGGAATTACAATAGAGTGTTCTTGTTATTGGTTATGGGTCGTATATTGGGGTTTTTGAAATAGGAGACAAGAAATGTAAAATGTAATGAAAATAAACTTGCAACTAACAAAACTCTTGGCAAGGTATGAGAACTAGAAGTCCTATCCTAGTTATCCTCCTCAATTGTAACCACAAATTGTCCATTGCTACCACTTAGTTAACCTCTAACCATGGAGGAAAGTCAAGTGGATGAATCAACTTGATTCCACAAGTCCTAGCCAACTCCCAAGGAAAAGACTAGCTTTAGTGGTATCCAAATCAACTAGCAACTTCTAATTATCAATCGACAAAGGGATTAGATAACTCAAGCATCACTAATTACTCTACCTAGGCCAAGAGGAACAAAATCTACACTAAAGTCCAACCAAGCATTTCATCAAACACTTAGAAGGCACAAAAGGGAAGCATAGTAAATTGCAAGAATTAAAGGAATCTACAACTACAAAGTAAGAGATTAACAATAGAAAGGCAAAACAATAGAAAAGTAAACTCATAACTAAAGGAAGCATTTTAACAAACACATAGAAGGCAATAAAAGTAAACAACATAAATTACAAGAATTAAAGAGAGATCTAACTAGAATAGCAAGAGATCAACAATAGAAAAGGAAAACAATTATGAAATAACAAAGAACTTACCAATTTCATTGAAGAAGAAATGTAGATCTACAAAAGAAAGTTCATAAACTACAACTAACAATACAAATGAATTACAAGAGAAGAAGAATTCTACAACTACAAGAGAACAATTAAGGAAGAAAAAGGAAAATTAAGAGAGAAGAAGAAGAAGTAGATCTAGATCTAAACCTAAACCTACTCCTAATCCTAGAGAGAAGAGAGAGCTTCTCTCTCTAAAACTAACTTTCCCTCCAAAACTAAACTAAACTAAACTAATGTGTAAAAGTATGTTAATTCCCCTTCAATACTTGGCTTAAATAGCATAAAAAATGAGTTGGATTGGGCCCACAAGGCTTTAGAATTCGCTGGCCACAAGTTGCATTAAGTGAATTGTGTGCATCCATCGATGCGTATGCATACCGTGCGCATGCGCATCCTTATGAGAAATGCAACCATGGAAAATTATATCATTTCGAAGCCCCGGATGTTAGCTTTCCAACGCAACTAGAACCGCATCATTTGGACCTCTGTAGCTCAAGTTATGGCCGATTAAGTACGAAGAGGTCGGCTTGACAACTTTTGCGATTTCTTCATTTCTTCATGAGTTCCCCATTTTTACATGCTTTTCCTTCATTTTCTTGATCTAATCTTTGCCTCCTAAATCTGAAATCACTTAACAAATATATCAAGGCATATAATGGAATCAAGGTGAATTAAATTTAGCTATTTGAGTCCTAAAAGCATATTTTTACACTTAAGCATAATTAAAGGAGAAGTTGTAAAACCATGCTATTTCATTGGATAAATGTGAGGAAAGGTTATCAAAATGCTCCAAATTCATCACAAGATAAACCCTACAAATGAGGTTTATCAACTTTTCCAACCAAGGAGGGGAAGCACAAGAAAGGCTACGTGTCATTCCGAGCCCAACTGAATCGGTTGATCTTTGGGTTGTTCGAGGATTCTTTTCACAGTTTTAAGGAGAAATGTTTTAAAGTCCAACCTGTTTGGGTACCTTCTTGTTGACCCTTGAGAGGAGGGGGGGTAGGGGACGTCGCTTCGCCACTTATTGGAATTTTGGCGGAGGTTCGTCGTATCTGACGAGGATCACCTATGAGGGGTTGTCCTCTGAAAATAGGGATATTGCCGACGTCTTGTTGGCAATTTTTAGGGACAGGCGATTAAACCCTCAGGATGTTATGGGTGACCTGGTGGCGTGTCGGTCTTATGTCGGTACGTCTTGATACTTTCTCCTGTTTTTGCTTCTATTTCTATGTTTTTTCGAGTTCGAGACTTGGTGCAAGTTCTTACTTCTTTGAATTGAGATGGCTGGTGGTTAGACTATTCTTGCGAGATTGAAGGCTGCCCTGACCCGGGATGTCGACAGCGAGGGTGGTGGAGCCTCGTTGTTACACCTCAGTCCGTACCTCAGCCGGACTTACGGACAGTCTCTCAGGAGGTGATTGTGGGGCGGCTAGTGCTAAGGTCGATGTGGAAGTCGTGGAGGTTCTTGTTTTCGAGGCAAGTAAGAAGCAGAAGAGGACGATTGAGGGGAATAGTGGGGATAACATGGCAGAGGAGGGGCATGTGCCTTCTGTGATAGATCAGAGTTTTGATGCCCCGACTTTCATCGATCAGCACCTCCTGCTGAGCATCGAGGACTTCTTCCATGGTTGCAATGTTGCCGATCAAGTGAAGTCCATGTGCCGTGCTCTTCTTTGCTTGGCTACTATCGTCCGAAAGGGAGAGCCGATGCTATCTCATGTGGCTCTTTTGGATGGTAAGCTCCACCAATCCCAAGCAAAATATGGTAGGCTGAAGGAGCAATTGGAGGCGGAGGAGGCTACTCGATTGAAGGCTATAAAGGATGCTGAGGATGCTCGTTCAGAGATCCTCTGTCTCTCCGAGTTGGAGACCTTGCTTCTCTTCTAGCTGTATCAGAAGCTAAAACGGGCATCCGATGCTGAGTCGGGGGCCGCTTCTCTGCTTACTAAGGTGGAAACTTTAAAGGCTGAGGTTGCCAAGCTGAAGCCGCTTCTCTGCTCACTGACGCTAAGGACGCTATCTCGGCTACCGAGGAGACTATGAAAGCCCAGGTTCGTATGGTGGCTCCAGAGGTGGATGTGTCCGTGATGGGGGCTTTCCGGACCGTGAGGGATGTCCAGATCGTGGATCTCGAGTAGCTTAGATGTTTTATTTCTGAAGTTTGTAAGATGTTTGTTCGGCGCATATGAATTTCCTTTTGCAAACAATTTCTTTGAAGTCTGTAAGCTGTGTAGTCAGTAGCTTAAAACTGCTTTGGTGGTATTTTTTGGTTATTTTATTATAAACTTGCTTTATGGGCCTCTTGGTGGGCCAGATTGTATATTTTATTTTGTTTTGCTGGATATCCATGTTTGTGTGGCATCGGGGGTGATCGGGCACCAAGTTTGCCATTTTTTGTTTGTACCGTTTGCTTAGTGAGAATGCAAAAAATATTTTTTAAATGGAGTATTTGAATGAAATGAATTTTTTATTAAAATTCGGGCATCGTTAAAACCTCCTATTTTAGGTAGGAAAAAGTGCCCGAGAAAATGATGTAAAAAATAAAAAGGAGAAAAGGTAATTATAAACAAACTATGAAAAATAACAAAACAACAAATAAACTTTATATCTTGCTAAGGGTATCGGATCGGTGGGATTCTCCTACGTGTAGTAGCACCATATGTTTGCGGTGTTCCATAATCTCGGTAGCTCGGTCCCGTTGAGTCGTTCCAATTTGTAGGCTCTTTGTCCAATTACGGACTTGATTCAGTAGGGTCCTTCCCAGTTATGGGTGAGCTTTTCTTCTCCCAGGATGGGAGGACCAATATCGTTGCATCGCAAGACTAGGTCTCCTTGTTTGAAGTCCCGTTTTACCATGTCTCGGTTGTATCTTAGGCTTATTATTTGTTTCAGGGCTAGCTCCCGTAGGTATGCTACGCTTCTGACTTCATCAGTGAGGTTCTGCTTTGCATCCTCATCATGTCCTCCCACGGTCTTTCATGGGCTAGGTTCCCTAATCTCCACAAGGATAACGGTCTCTAGGCCGTATGTTAGCCAGAAGGGAGTTTCCCCGATTGAAGTTTGGGGCGATGTTTGGTATGACTAGAGTACAGACCCGAGCTTGTCGGCCCATAGACCCTTGGCTTCGTCTAGTCATTTCTTGAGACCTTTCATGATGATCTTGTTGGCCACTTCTACTTGGTCGTTGGTTTGTGGGTGTACAACCAAGCTGAACTTCTGCGAGATGCCGAGTCCCTCTAGGAACTCCTTGAAACGTTTGTGTGTGAACTGGGTCCCATTATTTGAGATCACAATTTTGGTGATTCCGAACCCTGTTATGACTTCCTTCCAGAAGAATTTTCTGCACTGAGTGACTATGATAGTGGCCAGTGCCTCAGATTCGATCCATTTCGTGTAGTAGTTGATGACGACTATAAGGAATTAGAGCTACCCGGGAGCCGTGGGGAAGGGTCTCACAAGGTCGATTACCCAGGTTCTGAAAGAGCAATTCGCTATTATCCGCTATTAACATCGTCTGTGGATTTCACAAAGTATGTAATCCGTGTCGCTGGATTCTATACATCTGAGGAGGGGTTGGAACAATCATCTTTTGTATAGCTATCCCACTATTGTGGTGTATTTCGCGGCTTCTTGCGTTGTATGCTTCGCCTCCTTTGAGTCCTCGGGTAAGTCACTGTCGGCGAGGTACTTGAGGATCGGCAAGGTCCAGGAGTGCTGATTTGACACAATCATGTTTGTCGAGGTTGTGGCTGTGACAGATGGTGTCTTGATGACTTGCTGGATTAGTGATCGGCTCCCTAGGACCAACTTAGTTCTTGCTAGTTTAGATAGTAGGTCAGTCCTCGCATTTCGTTCCCCGGGAATGTGCTGGATGGTCACTCCATCAAATTCGGTAATTAGTTCCTTGACTTTAGATAAGTATTGTTGTAGCAAGAGATCCCGTGTTTAGTAGTTTTCATTTATTTGGGAGCTAACTACCTGGGAGTCGCTGGAAACTTCCAATGTCCTTGCGTTGACTTTTTTGGCAAGAGTTAATCCGCTAAAGGACTTCGTATTCTGCCTGATTTTTAGAAATTGGAAACTCGTACCAAATATATTGTTCGATGGCAATCCCATTCTCATTTTCTAGTATTATCCCTGCTCCCCCGGAGCTATTGTTTGATGAGTCGTCAACGTGGAGTTTCCATAGCTCTGTGGATTTCTTTCCATAATTATTTTGGCTATGAAGTCTGTCATGGCCTGAGCCTTGATTGCATTTCTGGGCTCAAAATGGACCTCGTATTGAGATAGCTCGACCAACCAAGTGAGGATCCATCTTGCCAAGTCTAGTTTCTGCAGTACTTGTCTGATAGCCTGGTCTGTCCGGACCGTGATAAGGTGCCTCTAGAAGTACTGCCGAAGTTGTCGAGACGTCGTGAGTAGTATGTAGGCAAGTTTCTCAAGTCTGGAGTAGCGCGTCTCAACGTTCTGGAGAACCATACTTATGAAGTATGCACGACTCTACATTTTTTTGCTCGTCTTTCTAGATCAGTGCCGCCGCCAGCGCTTCTCTGTTATAGATAAGTAGAGGTACAGTATTTCTCCCATTCTGGGTTTTAAGAGTATGAGAGGTTCTGCTAACACTCTTTTGAAGTGTTGGAAGGCCTCTTCGCATTCGGGTTCCCATTTAAAGCTTATGCCCTTATTCATGAGTTTGAAGAAGGGGATAGCCATCTGGGCGAGGCTCCGAGAAAGCGAGAGAGTGCAGTCAGCCTTTGGATATCCTTGAGGTTTGCGGAGCTACTTATCTCGAGGATGGCTCTGCACTTTTCCAGATTTGCCTTTACTCCTTATTGTGTGATCATGAAGCCCAGAAACTTCCTGACCTCCATCTCGAATGCGCATTTTGTCGGATTGAGACGCATTCGGTGCTTCCTCAGTGCCTGATATGAGCTTGAGGTCGTCAATGAGCTCGTCATCTATTTCTGTTTTGGCTAGCATGTCGTCAATATAGACCTTCAGTTTAGTCCTCGAGAGGTCTTTAAAGATCTTTGTGACGAGCCTTTGATAGGTGGCTTTGCGTTCTTTAACCCGAAGGGCATGAATGTGTAGTAGTGCGTGCCTTCGAGGGTTACAAACATCATTTTCTCTCTATCACTCGATGCATAGGTATTTGGTTGTATCCTGAGTAGGCATCCATAAAGCTGAGGTACTGGTGTCCCGAGGCGGCGTCCACCAGTCCGTCAATGTTTGGCCGGGGAAAGGCATCCTTTGGACAAGCTTTGTTCAAGTCCGTGTAATCGACACACATTTACCATTTACTGTTTGCCTTTTTTACCAACA
>NC_029786.2:14853352-14859949 GCF_000816755.2 Arachis ipaensis
TTCCTTACTTCAGTTGCTCGGTTAGCGGATATTTTTCTTCTCCTTTGGGATACTGGCTTGGCTTTGGGGTCCACGGCTAATCGGTGAGACATCAGATCTGGATCTATTTCCAGCATATCTACTGGGGTGAATGCTAAAAGGTCCCTGTTTTATTTCAATAGTTCCATGAGTTCGCTTTTTATGTTGAAGGGTAGATTCTTGTTGATGAAGGAGAATTCGTCTTTGGTTTGCCCTATTTGTAGCTTTTCCATGTCTCCCTCTGGTTTCGGTCTGGGTTGATCGTCTTGACATGTGTCCAGGTCGACAAGGAAGATTCCTGTCGCATCCTGAGATCACTTTCGAAGGGCTAGGCTGGCGTTATGGCATTCTACCATGATTTCCCGGTCACCGTTTTTCTCTATCTTTTTCTAGTGAATTTGCACTTGAATTGCTACGTTAAATCAAAATTTAAATAGCTTTTAGCCACTATGGATGCTACTTTGAGTTGCGCACAATTCTATTTATTTCAGGTAGCATCCGGAGGGATTTGACGGAGTGTTATAGCAGAAAAGGGAGAAAGCGAATGATGCTGTCAATCTTGACCTCGTTGCACTCAAACTGGAATAACTTGAGTTACAGAGATCCAATTGACGTGATTCTAGTGGCATTAGAAAGTTAACTTCTAGAGCTTTCCAACGATATATAATAGTGCACATTTCTTCTCTATCAACCTCTGCATCCCCCACATTGAACTTGGTTCCTGCCAAGTTCAGCGTGGATTGGAGAACTTCTAAGGAAGAACTTGCTGCCTTCTCCACGCTAAACTTGGGAAAAGCCAAGTTCAGCATGGATTCAAAGGAACACGCTGAAGCACTTGCTGCCTTCTCCATGTTGAACTTGGAAAAAGCCAAGTTCAGCGCGGAGCTTAATGAATCCAATGGTCCCCACACTCTTCAAGCCCTACACGGATAAATTAAATTAATTTTGATTCAACTTTTATTTTATTTATATTTAGGAAAAGATATTATTTTAGTTTTAGAAAATATATTTTACATTAATTAGGATTAGATATAAAAGGAAAAAGAATCAGCCATTTGGCTTCTCTTCTCTTCTACCTCATTCTGCACTTTACAGTTTTTCAGAATCCTTATTTTCTCTCTGAACCATGAGCAACTAAACCTCCATTGTTAAGGTTAGGAGCTCTGTCTATTGTATGGATTGATACTATTATTTTTCTATTATAATTCATGTACTGATTTATATTTCAAGAATTGTTTTTGTTCTTTATTTTATGAATTTGGGTGGAACGGAAGTATGACCATTTTTCTAATTGAGTTCTTGTATAACTTGGAAAAGCTCTTTACTTAAACAACAGCTTGAAAACAATTTCTCCTAAATTTTAATTATCTAGACTTAACGGGATATGTGACATATAATTCTCTTATATTTGGGTAATTAGGATTTTTGTGGCACATAAACTAGAATTGAACTTCATCCTCTAATTGGAATTAAGTGACCAAGGAATTGGCGGTTGATGAAAGTTAGAGTAGACTAAGAAGGTCTAAGGAATTAGGTATTAGTCATATATAGTTTGCCATGAATTGAATCATACATGATTAAAATAGTTAGTAAGAAAAGTCAATCCGAAAAATAGATATCTCTGAAGCCTTAACTGTTTCTCCATATATTATTCACAACTCGTTTACTGCTTACTTTCTAATTTACTGAATTTACTGTTTAATGCTTTTGACTTCTTAAACACCATTTTCTGCTTGTCTAATTAAGTAAATTAATCAACCATTGTTGCTTAGTCCATCAATCCTCATGGGATCGACCCTCACTCACCTGAGGTATTACTTGGTACGATCCGGTGCACTTGCCTGTTAGTTTGTCGGTTATAAATTTCGCACTAAGTTTTTGGCGCCGTTACCGGGGATTGACTGTGATTGACAACTACTCGTTGTTTGATTGCTTAGATTAGATAGTTTTTTCTTTAATTATATTTTTTTAGTATTATTAATTTTTATTTTCTATTTCTTTTTTCTTTACATTTTTTTTCGTTTCATTTGCTCCTCCCCCTCCCCTGTGTACGTTGTTCCTTTTTATTTTTATTATTCAGTTTTTAAAATTAAAAAAAAAACAAAATAACAAACAAACAAACATTCATTGTTATTTTCATCTTCTTTTTTTTAATTTTCTTTTACATTATTCTTTTTATTTCAAATTTACGTTTTTGTTTTATTTTGTTTTATTTTTTTTTACGTTATTGTTCTTTCTTTTAATTTCCGTTTTTTTTATTAGATCCATTTGATTTTTGTCTTTAATTTTCAAAAATTTGCATCATATATTTTTTTTTCTTAATTGCTGAAATTAAGTTTGGTGTTTCCTAGTTATTTCTATTTTTATTTTTATTAATTAATTGGTCTAATAATTTCAAAATTTTTGTTCTATTTTAATAAGTAATTTTCGAATTTTTGAGTTAATTTTTTTTTAGTATTTTTTATTTTATTTCTTTTACACAGATTACCTCACTAGGAATTCTCTACACTCTGACGTAGAGATTCCCATCTTTTCTTATTTTCTGTTTGTTTATGAGCAGGAACAGAGATAAAAAAAAATTTTTAGACCTTGATCCTGAACCTGAAAGGACTCTCATGTAGCGTTTGCAACAAGCAAGACTGTACAAGGCTGTAGAATCCACTATGGTTCATAATAATGCTGTTAATGTCAATGTGGCAAATCCAATTGGGAATGAGGAACCTAGAAGAGTGCTTGGCTCTTACACTGCTCCTAATGCAGATCTTTATAGAAAAAGCATTGTGGTGCCTCCCATAGCTGCAAACAATTTTGAACTGAAGCCTCAGCTTGTCACTCTTGTGCAACAAAATTGTCAGTATCATGGACTTTCTCAGGAAGACTCGAATCAATTTATTTCTGATTTTCTGCAGATTTGTGATACTGTGAAGACCAATGGAGTGAATCTTGAGGTATACAAACTCATGCTCTTCCCATTTGTTGTGAGGGATAGAGCAAGGCTGTGGTTAGATTCTCAACCCAAGGAGAGTCTGGATACTTGGGACAAGGTTGTCACTGGCTTTCTGACTAAATTTTTCCCACCTCAAAAGCTGACTAAGCTAAGGGTGGAGGTTCAGACTTTCAGACAGAAAGAGGGTGAGACCCTTTTTGAAGCTTGGGAGAGATTCAAGCTACTTACTAGGCAGTGCCCTCCAGACATGTTCTCTAGATGGACTCAGCTGGATATCTTTTATGAGGGCTTATGTGAAATGTCCAAGATGCGCTTAGATAATTCTGCAGGTGGTTCTTTGCACATGAAGAAGACACCAGAAGAGACTATTGACCTTATTGAGTTGGTTGCTAACAACCAATACTTATATTCCTCCAACAGGAATCCTTTGCACTCTGATACCTCTCAGAAGAGAGACGTTTTGGAAGTGGAAGCTGTTGATGCTCTTCTCGCTCAGAACAAGCTTTTGTCTCAGCAAATAAATCTGATTACTCAACGGTTGAGTGGAATGCAAGTTTCAACTGTCAACACTCAGAATGCACCCCAAGAAGCCTCGTATGACATGACAGGTAATTTTATGCAAAATGAAAATTATGATTATGCTCAATTTTCTTTTGAACAGGTAAATTACATGGGGAGTGGTCCTAGAAATCCCAATAATGATCCATACTCTAAGACATACAATCTTGGGTCGATGGACTAACCTCAGAGATCTCAGAATTTCAACAATAATTCTCATGGCGGTTTCCAACAGAACAATCATAATAACCACCAATTTCAGTCTCATCAACAACAACCAACTCAGCAGAAAAACTCTCAATCCCAACAAGATTTTAATTGGGAGATGATGAGGAGTTTTATGCAGGAAACCAGAGCCTCCATTAGAAACTTGGAGGTGCAAATGGGCTAACTGAGCAAGCAAATACCTGAGAGGTCTGCAAATACAATTCAAAACTTGGAGATTCAGATGGGTCAATTAGCCACAAAAGTTAATGAAATTGATCAGAGGACCACTAATAGCCTTCCTGGTAACACAATTCCAAATCCAAGAGAGGAATGCAAGGCTATTACCTTGATAAGTGGACAAGTGGCAAGTACGGAAGCACAACTTAATGAGGAGCCAGTTGAAAAGGAAGCTCTAGAGAAGAAGAAGGAAGAAGTAGAGCACGTCCCTTTAAAGCGTGCGGACAACCCATTCCCAGACTCTCTTGACACTTATCCTACATTGCCAAAGGCTCCTGAGTACAAGCCTAAAATGCCATATCCTCAAAGACTTCAAAAGGAGACCAAGGACAAGCAGTTTTCAAAGTTCTTGGAAGTCTTCAGAAAGTTGCAAATCAATATTCATTTTGCTGAGGTTTTGGAGCAAATGCCTCTCTATGTCAAGTTCATGAAGGAGCTGTTGTCAAAGAAGAAGCCTTTAAGGGGAGATGAGACCATGGTCCTGACTAAGGAATGTAGTGCCATAATTCAGAATAACTTGCCAAGGAAGATGCCAGATCCAGGGAGCTTTCAAATTCCATACACCATTGGGAGCACAACGTTTGAGAAAGCGTTATGTGATCTGGGAGCAAGCATCAATTTAATGCCCTTGTCTGTGATGAAGAAGCTGCAAATCCAAGAGGCACAACCCACAAGGATAGCATTACAGATGGCAGACAAATCTATAAAGCCTGCATACAGATTAGTGGAGAATATCTTGGTCAAAGTGGGTAAGTTCTTCCTCCCAGCAGATTTTGTGATTCTTGACATAGGGGAGGATGAGAATGCCTCTATAATTCTAGGAAGACCATTCCTAGCCACTGGAAGAGCTCTGATTGATGTGGAAGAAGGTGAATTAGTGCTTAGAGTGCATAATGAGCAACTAGTCTTTCATGTCTTCAAAGATATATATTCAGCAGGTGAAGAAGATAGGTGCATGCAGATTAAGCTTATTGATCCAAACCTTCAAGAACCCCCTGATGATGCACAGCAGAAATTGCAGCTCAAACCTCCTTTAGTGACAACCAATAAAATTCCTCCTGACATCAAACATAAGTTTGGTGTCGGTAATGCATCATCCACCAAAGAGGAGGTCCCCAAAAAGAAGAAAGTACCCAGGGATGGAGAAACAAAAAGATCCCCACGAAGGTTTCTCTCCAGGAATGAAAGTGGTGTTGACTAGTAATCCAGAGTGGATTTATACAGTAAACAGAATCCTCTCTCTGGAGCATATTGAGCTAATTTATGGAGACACAAGAAAGAAGTTCAAAGTAAGGGGTGAAGAGCTGAGCCCCTATGAACCTCCTCCTTAGAGGAGCTGACCGTCAAGCTAGTGACGGTAAAGAAGCGCTTGTCGGGAGGCAACCCAATAATTTCGTATCCTTAGTTATTTTCTGTTGCATTGATTTTATTATTTATTAGATTTTTGTTGAGTTTTTATTGTTTTTCCTTTGTTTTACGTGTGTTTGATCATATAGAATTTTTTTTAAGACAGGAACCAGACACTTAGAAAAAATTTTTATGGAGTGGAAAAGGCTGATTCTGCCAACTCCACGCTAAACTTGGGATTTTCCAAGTTCAGCGTGGAGTGTGCGTGCTTATTGGGTGTTTGCCTCTGCCAAGCCCACGCTAAACTTGGAATACGACGTCACTAGCGTGCAAGGAGCCACCATCCATGCTGAACTTGGAATATCTCAAGTTCAACGTAGGATGAGCATATCAATTGGGAGTCTCTTTAGAATGGTCCACGCTGAACTTAGCTCTGCGTGAGAAAAAAAAATTTGGGTCCACGCCGAACTTGGGCTGCACCAAGTTCAGCGTGGAGAGCGGACTACCAACGCGTACATCACGGCGCCGAATGCCCTCTCCTCCAAGTTCAGCGCCAAATTCACACAAAATCTTCACAAATCACCAACCCAATCACCTGCATTTGGTCCCCACCCCCCTTTATATATATATATATTATAGGAAAATTATCACGTATGCCATAGTACTTATATGGAACTTCAATGTTCCTTGTACGATCAAGTTATAGGTAAATTTATTAGTCTTTGTAGTTTTTCATAAAATGACGAATATAACCCTTTAATAAAGAAGGAAAAAGACAAAAACAGTAACTTTAAAAATGACTCTACGAATAAGTGTTGAAATGAAAGGCCATGGTGAATGGATCCTCTCAATTGTTAAAAAAAATTGAGAGTGTAAAGTATAATCTTTAACTCTCCATTACTCTCTCTCTCTCATATTTATTCTTAGTCCTACTTATAAAACTAATGGTACAGTATCACACTTTACTCCCTCAATTGTTAAAAAAAATGGAGAGAATCCACTCCCATTCTAAATTTTTTTTTCAAAAAAATAATTTAATAGATATACATCACAAACTAAATTCAAGTACGTATGAAATTATTACTCAATTATTTTTATCTATTTTCATTCATATATATTTGTGTCATTTATAATATTTACACAATATTAATTTCCTATTCAAATTTTTTAATGATAATATAATTTTAATCTTATTAACATATATTTTAATTATTATACTATTAAATGTGTTTTTAAAACACAAAAGAATTTAATCACTCATATAAAATACATATTAAAATATA
>NC_029786.2:14863914-14871675 GCF_000816755.2 Arachis ipaensis
ATAATTATTTTAATTATTTTGTAACAAAAATGTTAGTGGAAAAGAGACTCACTCATATTAATCCATCACAACGTTCAGCTCTTTCCAATACAAAATTAGTTAAAGCATTAAAGGACAAGACAGTAACTTTATCTCTCATTAAGGAAAGTGTTAAATAAAAATATTTCATTAAATACTATTTCAATTATATTAAAAATATAAATAAAATAATAATTATTTTGTAACAAAAATGTTAGTGGAAAAGAGACTCACTCATATTAATCCATCACAACGTTCAGCTCTTTCCAATACAAAATTAGTTAAAGCATTAAAGGACAAGACAGTAACTTTATCTCTCATTATGTGGGTGAAGGAAAGTGCAAGTTACTTCTCTACTATGCTCTTCAAACAAACAATTTCACCTACAAACTTCTCCCTTTCATTTCATCTTTCGTTATATTTTATTACAAATCTTATTGGTTGAAATGATGGGAACAACAATGTTCTATTAAAGTACAACGGTATACATGAACCGCTTCCTATATTATACATTTATACCCTTTATATAACCCGTTCCCCCCCTCCTTATATTTTATACATATATATTTATCCATCTACGTCCCCCTCTCTACCATGCCCTCTCTAAAATAAAAGATAAATTACCCCTTGTGGCATATACAATGATTATTGATAAATTATCTTTTAACTAGAGTTCCAAAGTTCGAATGAGATCGTCAAATCTAATTGCTATCTCTAATACGATCGCTAGAAAATCCTAAAAATGAGAGAGCTAAAAAACTGATAAAAATTTTTGATATATTAGTTAAAAATGATGGTAATTGGTGTGTGAAAAGAGACACCAAGGTATTTTATTTTATTTTTATCTTTAATTGCTCTTAAATTATTTTTCAGTCATTATTCAAATAATAAAAATCCTAAGATGGTAATTATTGACTCATTGTTTTTATGACTAACTAATATTTTGGTTTGTTTTTGTTATATAGTTATACAAGGCTATGAGGGTTGGTTATCTGAAAAGGAGTATCATTGTTGATCAGACTGAATTTTAAGAAAAATACTAGGAAAAAAATCTTAGGAAGGAGAGAGCTGAAAAATTAATAGATGTGCTCGTTGAAATGAGAGATTGAAAGCATATGAACAAGTTTAAAATCCTAACCTAATTGATTGAAAATGGTGATTGGATTTGAGAGGAATTATGGTTTTAAAATTGAAGAAAAATTGTATTTGGTGCGGATTATAAAAATAACACTACTATCAAGTTTCAAGAGAAACATCGCGTCAATTGAAAAGAAAAGAGAAGATAACGTGAATCTTAAAATTTTGGTAGAAGAATAATTTATGAATAATCAATGTATATGTCACAAGGGGTAATTTACCCTCTATTTTAGAAAGGGTAGCGTAGAATTCACAATAATAATAATACCCGGTCTAACCGAAATTTAGTAAATAATAAGTTAAATAGGAGCGAATATGGTTGGAAGATTTGGCAATTGGAATTTGATAATTTAAATATGATATTTGGATTCAGTGAATTTTTCCAAGTCGGAAAATATAGTTTTCTGCGTAAAAGTGCGCAGTGGAATTTTGAGAAGAGAGAAGAGAAGAGAGAAAACCTAACTCTCTTTGATTTTCAAACCACCATAACTTGAGCTACGGAGCTCCGATTGACGAGCCGTTTGTGGCCACGCGTTGCTCTTCTCATCCTCTACAATTCTATCTAAGTTTGGTGGTGAGTATTTTATTCATCTCTGCCCAGTTTTTGAAATTCCCTACTGTTACACGTTTTTGGGTAGTTAGTGTTGAAATCTTGTGATTTTGGGTGTTTAGGGATACTCCTTAATTAATTTTAACTTCTTTTGTCCTTTTATTATTTTTTTTTCTTCTTTACTCCTTCACACATTTTTTTTTATGTCCCTCTCTGTTTTCAGTTTTTCTTCGCTTGAGGACAAGCAAACTTTTAAGTTTGGTGTTGTCGTTTCGCTTGTGGATTTTCTGTTTATTTTAATGACACCAAAGGGAGGCGAATCATCTCCACATAGGAGCACAGCCAGAAGAATGAGATGACCACTAGGATAACTGAGTTTTTCTTCGCTTGAGGATAAGCAAACTTTTAAGTTTGGTGTTGTTGTTTCGCTTGTGGATTTTCTGTTTATTTTAATGACACCAAAGGGAGGCGAATCATCTCTACAGAGGAGCACAGCCAGAAGAATGAGATGACCACTAGGATAACTGAGGTGGTTAAGTTCCTTTCATTCTATATTTCCTCCCGTTCTTATTATGTTATATTCCTGTTTTTCTGTTATTTTTGTTATTGCATGATCAATTGTTATTTCAATTTCTAGATTTTAGTTTAATTTACTGTCTATTTTATTATTTGATTTCTTTTTATACTGAAAAAGAGTGTCTCATGTATTGCTCACTGAGCTTGAAAATCAAAAGAAAATAAAGAAATGATATAATGCATGAAAAGAGTGAGTTTATATTTAAGATTAATCTTATTTACTTAAATGTGGTGGTACTATTTGTAATTCTGAATGAATGACATGAATAGTGCATATTTGAATTTGAATCAAGAGATGTTGATGTATGAGGAACAGGGATTTAGAGAATTATTATGACTTCTCTGAAATAAACAAAAATTTAATCCTTGAAGCAAAAGAAACAGCAAAAGAAAAAAAAATAAAAGTAAGGTCCAAGGCTCTGAGCATCAATGACTAAGTAGGTCAGACATGATTAAAAGCTCAAAGAGTTGTTTCCTTAGTCATATACTTGTGGTGTTCTTGTGTCAAGCAATCCTTGAGACAGAATATTTAGAGTCGAGACCAAATGCATTTAGCAGAGTATGCCCAAGGCTTTGAGCACCACTATCTGGGAGTAACTGAAAGAAAAATCAGAACATAAAGAGAGTTTCCCAGTTAAGTGCTTGTGGTGTTTTTGTGTCAAGTAAAGTTTGAGACAAAATATTTAAAGTCACGGCTAGGCTTAAGGTACAAAGCACCAAAGAAAAGAGAATTAAATTAAATTTGTTGTGTTCAAGGATTAAACTGAAGTACAAAGATCAGAGAATTCATAATATGATCCGGATTCCAAATTCCGAATGACACTGACATTCCTCTGATTCAAAGGAGAGTGAGATGCCAAAACTGTTCAGAGCTACAATGAATAAACCCCATTTTTTAAGAATAGGCTTGAGCATGACTAAACTCTCACTTCTCATGCAAATTCACATCTTAATCATGTACTTATTTTGGTTGCTTGAGGACAAGCAACAATTCAAGTTTGGTGTTGAGATGCGTGAGCATCTTCTCTATCTTTTCCTAGTGAATTTGCACTTGAATTGCTAAGTTAAATCAAAATTTAAATAGCTTTTAGCCACTATGGATGCTACTTCGAGTTGCGCACAATTCTATTTATTTCAGGTAGCATCTGAAGGGATTTGACGGAGTTTTGTAGCAGAAAAGGGAGAAAGCGAATGATGCTGTCAATCCTAACCTCCTTGCACTCAAACTGGAATAACTTGAGCTACAGAGGTCCAATTGACGTGATTTCAGCGGCATTAGAAAGTTAACTTCCAGGAATTTTCAACGATATATAATAGTGCATATTTCTCCTCCAGCAACCTCTGCATTCCCTACGTTGAACTTGGTTCCTGCCAAGTTCAGCGTGGATTGGAGAACTTCCAAAGAAGAACTTGTTGCCTTCTCCACGCTGAACTTGGGAAAATCCAAGTTCAGCGTGGATTCAAAGGAACACGCTGAAGCACTTGCTGCATTCTCCACGTTGAACTTGGAAAAAGCCAAGTTTATTGTGGAGCTTAATGAATCCAATGGTCCCCACACTCTTCAAGCCCCGCACGGATCAATTAAATTAATTTTGATTCAATTTTTATTTTATTTAGAATTAGGAAAAGATATTATTTTAGTTTTAGAAAATATATTTTACATTAATTAGGATTATATATAAAAGGAAAAAGAATCAGCCCTTTGGCTTCTCTTCTCTTCTACCTCATTCCGCACTTTACAGTTTTTCAGAATCCTTATTTTTTCTCTGAACCATGAGCAACTAAACCTCCATTGTTAAGGTTAGGAGCTCTGTCTATTGTATGTATTGATACTATTATTTTTCTATTTTATTCATCTACTGATTTATATTTCAAGAATTATTTTCGTTCTTTATTTTATGAATTTGGGTGGAACAGAAGTATGACCCTTTTTCTAATTGAGTTCTTGTATAACTTGGAAAAGCTCTTTACTTGAACAACAGCTTGAAAATAATTTCTCCTAAATTTTAATTATCTAGACTTAACGGGATACGTGACATATAATCCTCTTATATTTGGGTAATTAGGATTTTTGTGGCACATAAACTAGAATTGAACTTCATCCTCTAATTGGAATTAAGTGTCCAAGGAATTGGCGGTTGATGAAAGTTAGAGTAGACTAAGAAGGTCTAAGGAATTAGGGCTTAGTCATATATAGTTTGCCATGAATTGAATCATACATGATTAAAATAGTTAGTAAGAAAAGTCAATCTGAAAAATAGATATCTCTGAAGCCTTAACTATTTCTCCATATATTATTCACAACTCGTTTACTGCTTGCTTTCTAATTTACTGAATTTACTGTTTAATGCTTTTGACTTCTTAAACACCATTTTTTGATTGTCTAATTAAGTAAATTAATCAACCATTGTTGCTTAGTCCATCAATCCTCATGGGATCGACCCTCACTCACCTGAGGTATTACTTGGTACGACCCGGTGCACTTACCGGTTAGTTTGTCGGTTATAAATTCCGCACCATTGTCCGCTTGGAACTTCATGATTAGGAACTTTGTAAATATGGGGGTGGAAAGGTCATTGGTTGTCTTCTTTTCCAGGATGATGTTGTAGGTCGTGGAGTCCTTTAAAACCACAAACTCGAAGTATGGTTTTCTTTTGGCTTCTAGTTCCGATGGTGACTGGTAGCACTATCGAATCGTCCGGCTGGAGAAAGTTGTCTCCAAGTCCAGTTACTCCATTGCAATGACTTTGTAGGTTTTTGTTTCGGAGTTTGAGCTTGTCAAAGGCTCCCCTGAAGAGGATGTTGGAGTCGTCTTCGGTGTCCATCATGATATGTCTTACTAGGTCGATTCCGACCTTGAACAAGATAACAAAGGGGCGTCTCCCGATGAAGTGTCGTTTTGGCAATTATCGGGGGAGAATGTGATTGTTGTCGAAAGGGTAAAGGTTCTTTTTTCATCTTTCATGGATAACACCCAGAGATCTTTTTTCAAAGCAGATATTGACTTTTCAGGTGCGTCCTTCCCAGTGATAATGTTTACTATGATCGTTTGGTCGGTCTCTGGGATCTCCTGTCTCACACTTCTAGGGTTTCATGCTTCCCGCTTTGGCGATCTTTCCCTTACAACTTTCCTGGGCTTGCGAATAATTTTGGCAAATTCGGGGAGTTTGCCGTCTCGGATGGCTTATTTGAGAGCGTCTTTACGGTCGAAGCAGTCTTGAGTCTTGTGTCCGTATCCTCTGTGATAATCATAGTATAGGCTTTTGTTATCGCCTGTGCGTTCTTTCAATTGTCTGGCCTTTGGGAGGATGCCTTGTTCTGTTATTTGGTGGTAGATTTCTGTGATTAGGGCCAGTAGAAGGGTGTAGTTTGTGAACTTTTCCACTCTGGGTAGTCGATTGAGGGCAGCAAGTTTGAAGTGTTCCTTTGGGGTTTCTTTGGTCGGTGGATTACTTCGGGGTGTCATTTTGTCGTGGTTCCGTTTATTGGCCGCTACGACTTGGCTTACCTCCTCGTTGTTTATGTATTCCTTCGCGATGTTCTGGATTTCATGCATCGTCATCCAGACCGGCTTGGTTGTGAAGTGCTTCCGGAAATCTTCATTCATGAGCCCGTTGGTTAGGCATTTATCGTTGAACCTGTCAAGGTACTTCCTCGTGGGTTCATCTGGTCGTTGCGTGACGCTGAGTAGGCTAATCAGGTGTTTCGCTTTTGTGGTCCTGGTGGTGAATTGAGCCATGAATTTTCTGGAGATGTTGTCGAATTTGGTTATCAAGCTATTTGAGAGGGCGTTAAACCACTTGATTGCTAGGCCGGCTAGGGTCACCAAAAAGGCCCTGCAGCGAACTGCGTCGACAGCTCGTTCTAGTTTCATCCTGGCCTCAAAGGCCATTAGGTGTTCTTGTGGGTCCTTCGTCCCATCATACTTCATGTCGATCGGCTTGTCAAAATCCTTCGATAACTTGGCTCTTAGGATTCTTTCGGTGAGGTAGTTTCCATTATCACGTATTTGCTCTTTCTTCATTTGGAATCTCTTCGGTATCTCTTGTCGTCATAGTGCTGGCGTTTGGGTTCTCGAGATATGCTGCAATTCTGGCATTTGCCGTAGTGTCGGTTGGGTGACCTTTCGCTCTTGGCTTCTTGTCGTGATATGATCCTAGAGATCTCTTTGCTTGCGTGTTCCAGCTGGTATCGTTCTTTGGAAGTGACCTGGCCTTTTAGGATTTGTACCCTTTGGTAGAGTTCTTGAATTACCTGGATCGCCTTTTTTCCTAGGGCGTTGGTTGCTCTAGCCTCGCCGGATTGGCAATTGTCTTCTCATGGTTGTTGTCTACCAAGGGTTGGCTGGAGGTGCACGGCGTTGGTTATCCTCCCGTGGGTCGGCAGATGATCGTTGTTCCGTGGTTTGGGCGTTGGGTTTGGTGGGTCTGGCTCATGGTGATGGCTTGAAGACCGCTCCTCGAGTACATCCATCATACCGCCAAGGCTTAGCAAGTCTCCACAAACGACGTCAATGTACAAGACTTTGCTGGTACAGATTGAAGGAAGGATTAGGGACTCGCTGGTCTCGGTGATGACGTGATTGGACTTCTAGAGTGGCGGAGGGTGGTATCTGCAAAGACATTCCGACGCTCAAGTCAGAATGGATCTCAGAGGTATAGATGAGGATTATGAGTGTGTAACGTACCTGGGGGAGCCCTTGCCTCCTTTTATATAGTTTGCGATCATTATCTTATTTTATCTTGTTAGCTAAAACAAGGAAAGTATTTGAATTTGAATATCGGTTAAGGATTTGAGGTCACCTGGACAGTTTGGGTTGTGGTGGTGGCCTGGGCCGGGTAGTCGGGTTGTTGCTGCTCCGCTAGGAGACCCTGGGATCGAGTTCGGAACAAAAACAATAATGGGTAAAGTATTGTTTTGGTCTCCAATGTTTGGGATAAATCCTATTTTGGTCCATAACGTTTTAATCATCATATCTTTATACCAAAATGTTTAAAATGACATTAGTGTTATCCCACCGTCAAATTACTCGCTAACAATTAACGAAATTGATGTACTATTAATAATGCTTTTGTTAAAGCTACGTTTGCTCAACCCCTCTTCCACCTTCACTTTCTTAACAAGCTCAAACCCCATTCTCCTACTCTTTTCTTCCTCTTCCTCAAACCCCTCTTGGAGAATTAATAATGCAAAAGAGAGTAGGAGAATAAGGTTTGGACTTGTTGAGAGGGTGACGGTAGAAGAGGGGGTTGAGCAAACGTAGCTTTGACAAAAGTATTGTTAATAATACATCAATTTCGTTAATTGTTAGTGAGAGATTTGACAGTGGAATAACATTGATATCATTGTAAACGTTTTGGGATAAAAATATGACGTTTAAAACGTTAGGAACAAAAATAGGAATTACTCCAAACGTTGGGTACCAAAACAATACTTTACCGAATAATAATATTGTAACAGAGAATAAAATAAAAAATAAT
>NC_029786.2:14871703-14874816 GCF_000816755.2 Arachis ipaensis
ATCATCACAGAAAACCTAAAAAAAATGAATCAAATAATTAACTATACTACTATTACTAATAATAATATTAATCAAAATAATTGCATTTAAGATATTAACTAAATAATAAGCTCTAAATTAGCGAAAAAATAATAAACTTACGTAATTATATTGAGCCAAATAATTGATAATATGTTCTGCCGCCAACGTATAATCACATACCATTTTTTACTAAACACGTGTGTATAATTTTTTATGTATAAATCCCACACTAAATACACTAAATACTGTCAATAAAATACTTTTCTCTCTAAATGTTCTACCGTCACACTAAAACCCTTAACTCTCTCAACTCTCTTCGTGTGGCTTCAACGAGTGAACAGTGAGCTCAGGTGGGAGGTTTTTAAAGTCATGTTCCCTGCTGCATCTCGTGTTCTCAAAGAAGCTATATTCCTTGCATGTTAACACGCATCAACTCTGGTGGTCAAAAAACAAAGAAAATCTCTAAAAAGCTGTGCAGATTTCTGAAAAAAACGAAAGAATTTCTGTTCTTCTTGTTGCAAAACACTGCATCTGTGTTGAGGGTGACTCAACACGCGTCCCACTTCGTTGAAAAACTGCTTTCATAGTAGAGAACACGCTACATGCGTATTAGATTCACGCTATATCGTATAGGAAAACTTTCACATGTACCAATCACTTTTTTGGTACAGCAATATAGCAAGTACGATCTGATTAGCAGTCAAATCCTTGTCATATAGTGATGAATAAAAAGTCTAAAATGTCCTTAGTTATATAGTAAAATTATGGAAATGACAGACTGGCTTTATGCTTCATGGTTGAAGCTAATAGAAAACTGAGGTCAGAATGTATGGCTCTAATGGCTGGAAGCTGATGGGCCATTTATTTACCAACCCAAGAAACATATTAGATGGACTTGGATTACTAAATAATAAAGAACCCAGACCCGGTAGTGATATTTATTTTGTTTGTAAAAATTTTAAACGTTGTCGTTTTCATGTAAAACAATTCCCCAAAAGTATTGTTTTTGTCCCCAACGTTTGAGGTAAGTCCCAAAGTTATCCCTAACATTTCAATCGTCCTATTTAAGTCCCTAACGTTTCAAAATTGACTTAATGTTGTCCTGCCGTTAGGTCTATGTATTATTTTTGTCCCCAACGTTTTCGTCATATTTAAGTCCCTATCGTTTCAAAAATGTCTCAATTTTATCCCGCTGTCAATTCTGTTAACGGATCCCTAACGGCAGGACAACATTGAGTCAGTTTTAAAACGTTAGGAACTTAAATAGGACGATTGAAACGTTAGGGACAAAAACGATACTTTACTCTTAAAAATTTATTTTATATTACTTGACAAATAATTAGATTGTTATATTCAAAATTTATTAACTAATTACTTTTGTTAAAAATATTATTATATAATTGTTCATACTCTAGCCCAATGTCCAGGTCCAGACCCAAACACCTTAAGAAGGCCCCATCAGTAAGGTTGGCCTTCCCCCGCAACTGACATCCGCATAGGAGGTCGGTTCCAACGGGCAGATAACACTCATTCAAATAAGTAATTGCCTCTAAAATCTTTCAACCCACTCCCCAAGTCAAATCTCAACCTCCCTAAGATAAAGGGACGGTTATCCTCCTTAAAAGGTGGAACCATCACAACGGTAGCTATGGGTTTACCATTATAAGTACACTGACAATCCTCAGGTAATTAGAAGTCCCATACTCTTAAACTTGCTTAGACCCTTGCTGACTTAGGCATCGGAGTGTCTTTCCAGGTACCACCCCCCTTCCCTTGCACATACATAAGTCGGACGAGGACTCTTGACCGGGAGTCGGATCAAAAGCCTCCTCATTCACCCGATTGGGCCAACCTTGTGAGTCTAGCCCATCAATCTCCGGTTACCCAACTTTTTTCTTTTGATTTTGAAGCGTTCATAATTGATTATTAAGATTTAAAATTTTGTACCAAAAAAATGAGAAAAATGTTATAAAAAGATTTTGATTATATATATTTTTTTAATATATAGAAAAAGATATGACTTAATTAGTAATATTATTAACGTCTATATCAGTCATTTTATTAACTATTAGTGTTAAATTTAATAGTAAGACTATATTAAATTTGTTTAAAATTTTTTGAAATGAAAATAGTATTTAAAATGTTAAAGACTAAATTAAAATTTGTTCCAAATATAAAAAATCAAAAATACTACTTTATAAAGAAAAGAGAGTGTGGCACGTTTTTTTACTATACTATATTAATACTAAATAGATGTATAAGACTTAGTTCCATTTGTTATCTGTGGGTCGGATTTCTCAGCCTAAATAATAAACCAAAAAAAAAATAAAAAAACTGTAAATTTAACAATTATGATTTCAGAGTTTGTAATCTCATAAAATAATGCTAGCCAAAAATCATACAAAAATGATGCACTTAAAAATTATTCATTATCCTTAAATTAATATAAGAAAAATCATGTACAAAAAAGTCTATTAACCGTTCAATAAAGAAATCAGCAACTAAAACAAAAGGTCATGACAAAAAAAAAATCGAAAACATAAGGTAAGCCATCCAAAAAACCAACGACTAAGCCACCAAGCCACGCCACAAACAAGAGAAGCTTGTGTCAAGAGGCAGCAGGATGTAATTTCCATAAATCATACCTCGTGGAACGCAAAATTTGATACACACCTCACAATGCTTTCCATTTTTATACTGCTTAAACGAACTAACCAAGTTGGCTAGAGGAAGTCTAACTTTACAAGGTATGTTTTTTGTAATTTTATTTTGAACCTTCTTCGATATTTATTTAAGCAAACAAATAAATTGATCACTCGACCAACTCAAATTGTGTGGTGTGTTTTTCGTTTCTATCCCAAACATTATCACATCAAATCAAAGTGTTCTTAAAGAGCCAGCAGAAAACTTTAGGCACAGATGAAATACAGTGCCATTATGGCCCACTGTTTGACTATTTTCGTTGTCCAAAACCATGGAATATCCGTGCCATAATAAATGCTAATATCATAAAGTAGTAGTAGTTATATATTTATGAGTTTTTTTTATTATGGATATTTATTAGGCTTTTTTTATTGATAAATAAAATAAAT
>NC_029786.2:14874978-14875278 GCF_000816755.2 Arachis ipaensis
ACTAAGTATACTAAGTATATTTATATTTTTATATTATTGTTATACATCTTAAATACATAGAATAAAAGACGAATAAGCACAAAAATTAGATACGATATATTTAAAATATGTAACAGTTAACAAAAAATATTTAGATGCACCTAAAATATATTACATATATTTTGATGTACATATTTAAGGTGTTGTGCACTCAAAATAAAATTAAAATATTTGAAATATGTTATGATCGGATTTGATTTAATTTTTTAATTTCATCTAATTTTATTTAAATTTTAAAATTACAAAATATTTTACTTAAAA
>NC_029786.2:14875303-14885610 GCF_000816755.2 Arachis ipaensis
TAACTAATTCTTTTATGTATATTTAATAGTGAAGATTTTGAAAATCTTATTTACAAGTGATATAAGAGCATTCATTAGAAACTTTCTTCAGATTTTAGTAACTGTTATTCCTATAGTACTTTCTAGATTAAGAAAAATAAAAAAATATGATAATAAGTAACAAAAAATATATGGAAAAAATTACCCTTATTTAAAATATTAGATTAAGAAAAAAAATATATATGATAATAAGTAACCAAAAAAATATATGGAAAAATTACCCTTATTAAAATAAAACTTCAATTAATATAATAACACTAATTATTTTAAAAGTAAAAATGGAAAGAGAATTTAATTCTACCTATATATCATAAATAGAACAAATATTTTAAAATCTTAAAAATAAATTATTTATTATGAAATGGAAAATTATATTATAATATCAAAAATAAAAAAATTAAATGCTAATATGCTATACAGCATAATTAAATAAAAAAAAGAAATGAAGAAAAAGAGTCCTAGTGTTAGTGTAGCTTTGAATCTCTCTCTCTCTCGCTCTCTCTCTCCGGTTTGCATTTGTTGTTCTCAGATCTGAGGTTTTTTCGAATCTTATAAATCTATTTTCCTCTATGTTCAAGCTTCTACTACCCCACCAAATCCCAAAAACCCTTCAGGTAATTATTCAAACTATGTACCTTCATTTTCTGCTGAATCTTTATTGTGTTCCACTACCTTAATCAAGCACTTTCTTTTCGGATTGTTAACCCACTAAATCTTTGACCTCAACACGAAGTTAGATTCTTTCTAATAATTTAGAAATACCCATCACAAGTGATTCACTAATTGTGGGTTTCACTTGGATTATTTCTAGGGTTTTTCTATATGGTTGTTTCATGTTTATGAATTTTAACGGCTTTTGATTAGTTGGGTGAAATTCAAGCTTAATTGAGATATTTTCAAAGCATTTCTTTTTGAGGGGAGAAGTAAAGTTTCGATTTTTAGGTATAGGAGCTGTTACCGTTAGAAAAGATCATGAGCGAGAAGTTTTGTGTGAGTGATGAAGACAAGGGTGTGTTGGAATCTGTGTTGGGTGCAGAAGCTGTTGCATACTTTGTTTCTGCGGTTTCCAATAATTTTTTCTCCAGCGTGGTTGCTTCTGCTTCGGCTCTGGCCGGAACTGATGCTGGCCTCCGGCGGCGGCTGTGCCAGGTTCTAGAGGGTTCCAAGTGGAATTATGCTGTGTTTTGGCAGGTTGCTGGGCTGAAATCTGGTGGCTCCGCCTTGATTTGGGGCGACGGCCAATGCTGCGATCCCAAAGGGGGCGGAGCTGGCGAGGGAGGATCTGAAGGGGATTGGAGTGGAGTTAGTAAGGGTGATGAAGAGGAGCTGAGAAAGAAGGTGCTGCAGAAGCTTGATGCATACTTTGCTTGCTCTGTGTCGAAAGAGGCGAATTATGCAAGGTTAGATAGGGTTTCGGATTTGCATATGTTTTACTTGGCCTCAATGTATTATATATTTGGTTTCGATTCGCCTTGTGGCCCTGGTGGTTCTTTCAAGTCTGGCAAATCAATTTGGGTTTCTGATTCTGCTAGCTGTTCAAACCAACTAGAATCAAGATCATTTCTTGGGAGATCAGCTGGTCTTCAAACGGTTGTTTTTGTGCCTCTTAAAGCCGGAGTTGTTGAGCTTGGTTCCGTGGAAACAGTGCCAGAAGACCAGGGTGTTTTGGATTTGGTCAGGACAGCATTTGGTGAATCTAGTTCTGGACAGGCGAAGGCATTTCCGAAGATTTTCGGGCGTGAATTAAGCGTTGGTGGTGGGGATGCGAAATCTCAGTCAATAACCATTAGTTTCTCGCCGAAGTTGGAAGATGATTCTGGTTTCACTTCAGACTCTTATGAAGTTCAAGCTCTAGCAGCAAACCATGGATATGGGAATCCTTCCAATGGGAGCATGGGTGAAAATAGTGAAGCGAAATTGTTCCCTCAAATGATTGGTGGGAATTACAACGCTCAAACAAGGGTTTCTTCGCTAGATCTTGGAAATGAAGACTCCTCCTCAACTCATCTGGATGAGCGGAAGCCCCGAAAAAGAGGTAGAAAGCCTGCAAATGGAAGAGAGGAACCCCTGAATCATGTTGAAGCCGAGAGACAAAGGAGGGAAAAGCTAAACCAAAGGTTCTATGCCTTGAGAGCTGTTGTTCCGAATATATCTAAAATGGACAAGGCATCTCTACTTGGCGATGCAATTACGTATATCACTGATCTGCAGATGAAGATCAAGGTGTTGGAAACAGAGAAGAACATGAATAACAACAATGAACCAATGTTTCCTTTTTCGGATATAGATTTCCAAGCCAGAGAGGATGACACAGCAGTCGTGCGAGTAAGTTGCCCCTTGGATCTCCACCCGGTTTCCAGAGTCATTAAGACATTCCAGGAGCATCAAATCATGGCTCCAGAGTCAGGTGTTTCAACATCGGAGGGAAAGATGATTCATACATTCTCCATAAGAGCGCAGGGCAGCGAGGCTGCTGCAATACAATTGAAGGAAAAGCTTGAAGCATCCTTATCCAAAAACTGATAAGTTTTCAGAAAAGATTATATATTTATCATCATGTGGCATGTTAATGCAATGCAACAATGTTATTGTTAGGTATACATGATAGTGTTCTTAGTGTACTTATTAATCAGATTGTAAGTTAAAATCATATTGTAAGTTAAGTCCTAAGATGTGGTCCTTGTGGCTCTCTTTGAACTGATTTGTAATCAATGACCTGAATTATGTATTTACTTGTGATAAATAGCATGAGTTGAATTGAATTGAATCTTCCCTTTATTTTTCACTTGTTCAGCTAACAAATTTTGGACTTAATGTTGTTTGTGGCCAAGTTGGTAGTTGTTTGTATTGTTGCCACTTAGAATAGCAAGTTTGAAGACAACAATGTTAATGTTTCATATGTTTGGGTGCTTTTGCATCAATCGAGATCAAAGTTACTTTAACGTTTAACTTGTGCATGTTGAATTTGAAAGATCATGTTTGGTAGGACCCCCATGGGAAAATGATGGTTTGCGTTAGGTTTTTTGTATAGATAAGAATAAGAATGAAATCATGAGTCATCACTTTATTTAATTAGATTAGTTTTGATTAAATGGACAATATAAAATATTTTACACAATCATTTAATTATATCTATTTTTTTAGATGATTATTCGCCCATTTAATGTAAAAGAGAGTTATTTTAAATGTATTAAAATTAAATTCTTATTTGAGACACATAGACACATATATGACTACACAAAAATACATAAACATAAAGATACACAAATTTTGTAATGTGTTTGGTAATAATATACAAGATACATGCCAATGAGTTATAATTTAAACGACATAGTCTCTCTATACTCATTTAAGAGATTGCAAATTCGAGTCTCCTTATCTTTGGTAAAAAAATATAAGGCACATATGTATGAACCAAATGTTAATTTTATCCTCTTTAATATACTTTAGGAAACATTTCAAGTGCACCAGGAGTATCGATGCATTAGTTAATTAAAAATAAAAAAATTAAATTTTATGTCTTATACATTATATTTTTATATTTTAATTTTAAAAAATATTAAATATATATATTTTATGTGTATTTATATATCATTATATCCATAACTAATAATTAGTATTTATGTCTCAACAAACAATCGCGCCTAATTGAACACTTATACTTACACCCACTTGTTTATTTAGTTTTCTCTTAGAACTTCCTCCTTTTTCTCACTTTGCTTTTTTCCTGGCAACTTCTTTTTCTCTTGACAACACCTCGACATTCTTTTTATTCCCCTTCTATTATTGCATTTTAAGAGTCTTAGTTAAATGTTGACACAAGTGTCTAGGTACTATTCACCATTGTTTCCACAACCGAATTGGTAATGGACTCAGTATTGGAATCACTAGCTTATATGTTAAGTGCATACAGAGTTAGCAAGTGAATTGATGATATTGCGTATCCATGTAGTTGTTGAACATAAATGATCATATACATAATCACGCGAAGGTGACGATGCCATGCTAAAAATTGGAATTAAAACTAGGTATAGGGATCACATTAGGTCAAACAGTTTCAATTGCCACCTCAGCTTGTCGTTATCTATGCCAGCGTGGCTTCTCAGTCCCAAGTCACTGCCGGCGTTCATTAATTTGCCCGGAGATGTGGTTAGGGACGACCTTGGTGTAATTTTTACAAAATCGGAGGCATAAATGGTACAATTGATAAGTCAGGGACTAAATTGATACAAACCGTGAATTTCAAGGACCACTTTGAGATTTAACACAATTTGTTGATAGTATTATATTTTATATTATTTATTTATATGATACTATCCACGAATACAATTTTTTTTAAGTGCATTCTAAAGAGAAAATTGACTAATTTTTTTTTTCAACCCAAATTTGTAGTATTCCTTATTTGTTGCTAACCCTTTCATTCTTCAAACAATAAGAAGAGTATCCTCAGCCATGTGACTCATGTCACAAATTTTTTCGGTAAACCCTTATGTTACGGTGGGTAACCAGAGATTGGTGGGCCGGATGGCGTTGGTTGGCCCAAACGTGTGAGGGAGGTGACTATCGAGTGAACCTGAAACTCGGTGTTCCTCCGTCCGACTTGTACATGTGGAAAAATGGGGGGTGGTACCTGCAAAGACACTCCGATGCCTAAGTTAGCAAGAGTGTGAGCAAGTTTAGAATGTATTGGACTTAGTGATACCTGAGGGATGTCAGGGTATTTATAGTGGTGAACCAATAACCACCGCTGAAGTAGTGCCACCTTTTTAGGTGGATAACCGTTCCCATATCTTAGGGAGGTTAAGATATGGCTCTATGAAGTGGTTAGAGAGTTTCTAGGGGCAGTTACTCATTCGAATGAGTGTTATCTGCCAGCTAACCCTCGTATCCGACTTCTTTGGAGCAGGTCGTGCTCAGTACCGACTTCTGGGGATGAAGGCTGGAGGGTTGGGCCTTTTTGCTTGGATCCTGGACCTTTATTATTGGGTCAGGGTATGAACAGTGCCCCTACTCGAGCCCAATTTATTTTTAAGAGTTGGGTTCGAGTATTCAACTCGGGGTCGTAGCCGATTTGTGATGTTTCTGCAATCTTTCAAATTTCCCTTGCATTTGTTCGTGCTGTATTGTTGCGTTTCGAAGGTTCTTACTTCCTCCTGTCTTGATTTCAGACTTCAAAGGTTAGTTTTTTCCCTTCTGTGACATGTTTTCTATTTGCGTGCCTTTATCTTGTAGGTAGATTTGGTTTGTAGGCTTTAGTTCCGTGCCCCTTCCCTTAGAGACCGTGTGTTAATTTTTCTTTTCTTTTGTAGGTTTCTTGTCACCCCCTTTTTAAGAAAAGAAAATGGCTTCCGTAGATGCTCTCTCCCAGTGGGTAGACGTTACGGTTCTAGGGGAGGAGCCCTCCGTTGACACTGAATTTATCACCCACCTTCGTACTCGCTATAGAATTTGTACTTCTGAAGAAGATGAGCCCAAGTACGAGTTGGTAGTCCCGGGCCCAGGAGACCGGGTTTGTTTCGGGAGGGCTGACGAGACGGCCCCTCATTTCTTTTTTATGTATGAGAGTATGGTCACTCGTTTGGGCGTTTTCCTCCCTTTTTCAGAGTTTGAAATGTCTGTATTGCGTCATTGCCGAGTGGCTCCCACCCAGCTTCACCCCAACTCTTGGGGTTTTCTAAAAATTTATCAATTTATCAGCCAGGCTCTAGAGTTTCCGACTTCTCTAAGGATTTTCTTTTACCTTTTCCATATGACCAAACCCTTCAGTGGGCTAAATAATAAGCAACAGTGGGTGTCCTTTCGAGCCATTCAAGGTCGGAGGCTTTTTACCCTTTTTGACGAGTCTTTTCACGACTTCAAGAACTACTTTTTCAAAGTGCAAGCTGTAGAGGGTCACCACCCCTTTTTCCTGGATGAGCATTCCTCTCCCCGATTTCCTTTATATTGGCTGGAGGCCTCCCCCTGCAAGAAATATGGTCTAGATGACCTAAATGAGGTCGAGGTAGCCATTGTGGGGTTCCTCCGAGAAGTGTGGGGGAGGGCCCCATACTTGGATACTAAAAAATTTCTCCAGGGGTCGCCGGCCTTTGTCCAGCCACAATTAGGTAGCTTTTTGCACTTCTTGCTTATTTCCGACTTGCGATTTCTTTTGCCGACTTTGTCTGATTTTTGCTATCATTTTGTTTTTGCAGAGATGGCAAAGAAAAATGCTCAAGAGTCTTACCAGAGGGTTCAGGAAGCCAAGGCAAAGTCTCGAGCCAGGTCTGGAGGTGTTAGAATGGTTGTCTCTCCCCCTCCTCCTCCTCGGAACGTCGGGACTTCCTCTCAACCTATTGTAATTTCTTCCTCTGCTTCTTCTCTGCCGCCCCCTCCCGTCCGACCTACTCCTGAACCAGAGCCAAAGAAGCGCAAGACCTTAGAGTCTGGCGCTACTGGTGAGGCGGACGCTCTTGCGTTCGTCCGAAAGAACATCTATCCCCATGCTCGTATGAGTATGGATGATGTCTCTGTTCGGCACTACCTCACTACTGTGGTTGAAAGAGGAACCTTCGACTTCTTTGTGCAGTGATGGTGGCCAGTGGTTCTGCTTCTATCCACTTTGTGAAGTAATCTATTCCCACTATTAGGTATTTAACTTGTCTTGGCGCCTGGGGAAAGGGACCTAATAAATCCATTCCCCATTTTGCAAAGGGCCATGGAGAAGTGATACTAATGAGCTCTTCTGGGGGAGCCACGTGGAAATTTGCATGCATTTGACATGGCTGGCACTTTTTTACAAATTCTGTGGCATCTTTCTGCAAGGTTGACCAGTAGAATCCTGCTCGGATCACTTTCCTGGCCAATGACCTGGCTCCGAGATGATTCCCGTAGATTCCACTGTGTACCTCCTCCAACACCTCGGTGGTTTTTGAGGTCGGTACACACTTTAGCAATGGTGTTGATATCCCCCTTCTATAGAGAACATTTTTCACCAAGGTATAGTGTTGTGCTTCCCTTCGGATTTAGCTTGCGTCTTCTCTGTTGCACAGGTCGGGACCCTGAGTAGACCGAGAGCTTGTGAGACATGAGCTTGGGGTCTATCCCAGGCATGTCGGAGGCCTTCCAGGCGAAGAGATCGGAGTTATCTTTTAGGAGCTTAGTCAACCCTTGTCTTAAGGTTTCCCTTAGGTTGGCCCCTATGTGAGTATTTTTTCCTTCCTCTTCGCCGACCTGAATCTCCTCGGTTTTTCCTCCGGGCTGGGGTCGCAGCTCTTCTTTAATCCTTGCTCCACCGAGCTCTATTGTGTGAACCTCTTTGCCTTTTCCTCTCAGGTTTAGGCTTTCGTTGTAACATTTTCTTGCTAGCTTCTGATCTCCCTTCACCGTTGCTATCCCTGCTGGGGTCGGGAATTTCATGCAAAGGTGGGGTGTCGATACCACTGCTCCGAGTCGATTAAGGGTAGCTCTGCCGATTAGAGCATTATAGGCCGACCCCACGTCGATGACTATGAAGTCTATACTCAGAGTCTTTGATTTTTCCCCCTTTCCAAAGGTGGTGTGGAGGGGCAAAAATCCTAGTGGCTTTATCGGCGTGTCACCTAGTCCGTACAAGGTGTCGGGGTAGGCTCTTAACTCTTTCTCATCTAAACCTAGCTTGTCGAAGGCGGGCTTGAATAGGATGTCCGCCGAGCTTCCTTGGTCTACTAATGTTCTGTGTAGATGGGCATTTGCCAGGATCATGGTGATTACCACTGGGTCGTCGTGCCCAGGGATTATTCCTCGCCCATCTTCCTTTGTGAATGAAATGGTTGGGAGGTCGGAGGACCCCTCTTCAATCTGGTACACTCTCTTGAGGTGTCTCTTACGAGAGGATTTAGTGAGTCCCCCTCCTGCAAACCCTCCTGAGATCATATGGATATGTCTTTCCGGAGTTTGCGGTGGTGGGTCTCTTTTGTCCATATCCTCTCGCTTTCTTTTTCCATGACTGTCCGACCTTTCTATGAGATATCTGTCAAGCCGACCTTCTCTGGCCAGCTTTTCTATCACATTTTTAAGGTCGTAACAGTCGTTTGTAGAGTGCCCATATATCTTATGGTATTCACAGTAATCCCCGCGACTTCCCCCTTTTTTATTCTTAATAGGTCTGGGGGGAGGCAGCCTTTCGGTGTTACAAATTTCTCTGTATACATCCACTACAGGGACTTTCAATGGAGTGTAAGAGTGATATTTTCTTGGCCTATCCAAGCCGAGCTCTTCCTTCTTCTTCGCTTCCCTCTCCCTCTCTTTCGTTGAGGGAGGGTGCCCGAGTCGCAGGTGAACCAATAACCACCGCTGAAGTAGTGCCACCTTTTTAGGTGGATAACCGTTCCCATATCTTAGGGAGGTTAAGATATGGCTCTATGAAGTGGTTGGAGAGTTTCTAGGGGCAGTTACTCATTCGAATGAGTGTTATCTGCCAGCTAACCCTCGTATCCGACTTCTTTGGAGCAGGTCGTGCTCAGTACCGACTTCTGGGGATGAAGGCTGGAGGGTTAGGCCTTTTTGCTTGGATCCTGGACCTTTATTATTGGGCCAGGGTATGAACACCTTATATCCCCTTAATCTAAGTGTAGCAGTCAAAACAAAACGAAGAACATAATAAATAGTTCATAAATGTAAAGTTATTATGATTAATTAGATAGTGTCAAAACTAAGTCGTATCCAACCATATGAACAAAAAAAATTCAACAAAGAATAACAGAAATTATCCCAATAGATTATAAATTTAACATCAATTCAAATTAAACTTTTTAACTAATTACTCTAATACTTCAAATTTGAATCACAATTCAAAGTAAGAGTATATAAGAGTACATAAGGTTAACCACAATATATTTTTTTTATTTTTTTATTTTCATTCATTTAAAATTTTTAAAATGGGAAAAACTAATTTTTCTCTCTTTCAATTTTTACTTTTTCTTTCTCTTAGTTCATACTTTAAACAAGATTCATTCGATCAAACATTCACGCTTAGTTTCTAACCCAATATTTATACACCAATAGAAAGAATAGGAAGAGAAGGAGCAGCTAAGTCATCTCGGCCCCAAATAATTCTAGTGAAATTCATTTTTTATACCCTTTCGTTATCAAACAGAAGTGTAAAAATTTCCATTATACGGTCAAAATTAACCCAAGCCCGACCTTGGTTTCCAAATTGAGGCCCATAACTATTTATGTATGTAAAACATTGGTATGATGTATTGTAACCCATTAACGGCATCATACTCAGGTATTTGAAAGCCTGCTTCCGTGGTAATTTCGTAAACAAATTCCTTGGGTAAGAATATTTTCAGTTTTTTTATTTTTATTTATTAAAAATGAATTATTACTATTATTATCATTATACTTCTCTTTCGTCTTTTTTCTCAAGTGTTGTATAGACTCCGTATCCGTACCAAACCTTGAATCCATATTTGAAATCAAACCCTCAATAAGAATTCCTCCAAATTTTATGGATAACAATCTAGCACAGTTGTAGATCAAACTATACGCTGAAAATTTGTAAGTTTGCGTCCTCCTTTCTCCCAGGTGCGCAAATTCACCTTTGCTTCGCATGCTGCAACTAGTGCATATTGCATGCAAGAAACTAAAAAGCACATAAAATAAAAAAAACAGACAATTAGTTACATGATTGTTCTATTTTAAAAATTACGAGGATAATCCGTACTCAAATCAAACGCATAATGAAATAAATTATAACGTATGGATTACAATAAAGTAGCAACAACACAAATAAAGTAGTGTCAAATGAGAACAAAAGAAAGAAACAAAATTGACAAAAATATAAATCCAATCATGAACATATCATGTACTCCTTATATATCGCTATTATGATTAATTACCATTAATATTAAACTAATAAAAAATTAATCTAGATAACAAGTTTATTCTTTCTCTTTTTTCAGTATTTTGTTATGAACATCTATCTCTTATCATATAAAATTTTGACCTAAGATAAAAAATGAATTGATATAATAAAAAGTTTCAAACCATATAATAAACAGAATTGATGTAATAAAACAAAAATTGGACTTTGCAAGTAACAAAAACATAATTAATCAAAGAAGGAATCAAAGCAGGACGGATGAATTCTTTCCTCCTCATACAGTTGAATAAGTTCATACCATATAGATATTTGTTAAACACCCTAAACTAATCATCATTTGTTCTACAGATTCTGAAAACTGGATCGGTTATCAAATTAATTTGGCTATTAATTTACTATTTTATTAATTTATTGGTCCAACTGA
>NC_029786.2:14885630-14894300 GCF_000816755.2 Arachis ipaensis
TTCACCGCTTATTTTTTTAATTTATATTTTTATTTTTCTTCTTTCAAATATTTATTATATATAATTTGGAGAGAATATTAATGTTGTGATTAATAATTAGAATCAAGATTCAATTATTTCAAAAAAAATTTGAGTTAATTTTATAACTATTAATATAATTTTTTTTATACTATTAATATCTAATTATATTTTTATATATAGAGAGATTTTTTTTTAAAAATAATAAGCATGGAAATTATTTATTTTTATTTATGCAATAGATTTAACACCTAATCAGGACCCAAGAACATCATACGAAGAACCCAAGGACGAGGTGGTGGCGGATGAAAGGTGAGGAACAAAGAAGCTTTCTAAGACAGGTAGAAGAAGAGGCAAAGTGGGATGGGAATGGAAGTGCGGAAGAGATGTGGAGGGAGATGGCAGAAGTTATTAGAAGAACAGCAAAAGAAAGTTTTGGTGAATCTAAAGGAATAGGACCAAGAGACAAGGAGTCCAGGTGGAATGCGAGTATACAAGAAAAGATAAAGATAAAAAGGGAATGCTTTAAAGAGTGGTCTTTATGCCGCAATGCAGATAATTGGGAAAAATATAAAGCGGCTAAGAAAGAGACAAAAGTGGCTGTAAGTGAAGCAAGAACAAGAGCATATGAGGGTCTCTACCAGTCTTTGGGCACGAAAGAAGGAGAAAAAGGTATATATAGAATCGCAAAGAGCCGGGAAAGAAGAACGAGAGATTTGGATCTGGTTAAGTGCATAAAGGATAAGGATGGAGAGGTATTGGCTCAAGGGGAGAAGATTAATGAAAGGTGGAAGAGCTACTTCTACGAGTTATTTAATGAGGGACAGAAGACTCTTCCGAGTCTTGGTCGGTTATGCACAAGGGAAGAAGATCAAAACTTTGACTACTATCGAAGGATTCGAGACTTCGAGGTAAAAGAGGCTCTAAAGCAGATGAAAAATGGCAGGGCAGTAGGACCTGATAATATTCCGATTGAGGTTTGAAAGGGTCTTGGAGAAAAAGGCATCAACTGGTTAACCATGCTTTTTAATGAGATTTTAAGGTCAAAGAAGATGCCTGATGAGTGGAAAAAGAGCACCTTGGTACCTATCTACAAGAATAATAAGGGGATATACAAAGTTGCGGAAACTATAGAGGGATTAAGCTTATGAGTCATACTATGAAGTTATGGGAAAGGGTGATAGAATGGAGGTTGAGAAAAGAGACACAAGTAACAGAGAACCAATTTGGATTTATGCCAGGCAGATCTACCACTGAAGCGATATACCTATTAAGAAGGATGATGGAGAGGTATCGTAGTAATAAAAGGGATCTACATATGGTGTTTATTGATTTGGAAAAAGCGTATGATAGGGCACCAAGGGAGGTCTTATGGAAGGTTTTAGAAAAGAGGAGAGTAAGGATCGCATATATTCGGGCAATTAAAGACATGTATGATGGGGCCACAACTAGTGTGAAGACTCAAGGTGGTGTGACAGAGGAATTTCCTATTGGTATAGGATTGCACCAGGGATCATCCTTAAGTCCTACCTTTTCACATTAGTCTTGGAAGTACTCACAGAGCACATCCAAAAGCCTGTGCCATGGTGCATGCTTTTTGCCGATGATATCGTCCTTACGGAGAGAAGCTCTAGAAGTGTATGGTCTGCACATAAGCCGTAGCAAGACGGAATATATGGAATGTAAGTTCAGTCTGAGAAGGGAAAACCCCAATATAGAGGCGAAGATTGGAGAAAACATCCTACAAAAAGTTAAAAGTTTTAAGTATCTTGCGTGCATCATACAGGATAATGGAGAGATTGAACATGATGTAAATCATAGGATCCAAGTAGGTTGGTCAAAATGGCAGAGTGCATCTGGTTTTATATGCGACAAAAAAGTGCCTTTAAAACTTAAAGGTAAATTCTATCACACCGCTATAAGACTGGCTATGTTGTATGGTACGGAGTGTTGGGCAGCTAAAGGGGAGCACGAACATAAGCTGAGTGTGACAGAGATGAAGATGTTGATATGGATGAGTGGTCATACGCGATTGGATAAAATAAGGAATGAAGATATAAGGGAGAGAGTTGGAGTAGCACCCATTGTGGAAAAGATGGTTGAATCGCATCTCAGGTGGTTTGGACATGTGAGAAGAAGACCGATAGAACATCCAGTAAGGAGGGTAGATGAAATGGAAGATGGACAAAGGGCGAAAGGCAGAGGAAGACCTAAGAAGACCATCTATGAGGTGGTCAAACGAGATCTACATGTAAACGGTCTCTCTGTAGACATGATACATGACAGAGCACAATGGCGTCGTTTGATTCATGTAGCCGACCCTACTTAGTGGGACAAGACTTTGTTGTTGTTGTTGTTGTATTTAACACCTAATCAAATATAAAAATATAAACATTAAATTCTTTCAATTTTAGATAATGAATGTTAAAATTAATTTAGTAAAAAATTAAACTCTTTCACATGAAAATAATAACTAAAAAATTTATTATTTAATTTTTTTATCTACAAAAATCCTAGTCTTCTTAGCTGACAAAATTTTTTGTTCCCTATAATATTTTTATAAAAGTAGTTTAATTCTATAATTTTTTCTATCATAATTTATAATATCAAGACAAAGCTAACATAATTTCAAAAGAGAAAGAAGTGATGAAAATGTGATTAGAGAAGGAAGTTAGAGAGAAGGTGAAAACAGAGATTGAAAGGGAGAGTGATGTTCATCTATTGATCTGAGATGGAGCTAGAATTTTCAAAATCTAACAACATAGTGAATTTTTCTTATATACACATGTGTAAATGGTTAAGTCTAACTAACTGAAGCTTCTAGAAATTAACTAATTAAATCTAAGTGTTTATTTATTAGGCAAAAAATTCTAACTAACTTTTTACGCTACTATATTTACATTTTTATACCAGTAACATTCTCCCTTAAGCTGCATTTTAAGATAAAATGACAGCTTACTAAACAAGTCCTGATTTATGAAGTTGGTACAACTAAAAATAAGTTCAGTAAAAAAAAAAAAAACAAAATTGCTATAAAGATCATTCTCAGAAATTAATTAACATTCTATTTTGAGCTGGGACTAAAGATGTCTACGAGGCCAAGTTTGGTGAAGCATGTTCGAAAGGGTCCGGGTGCAAGAGCTTTGGTAAGGATGTCAGCACTTTGATCTTTTGTCAAGATAGTAGTAACTTGATTATGCTTGAAGTTGATTTTTTCCTCACAACATGACAATCAACCTCAATATGTTTAGTTTGCTCGTGGAACACAGGATTGGGTGCAATGTAATGAGCAGATTGACTATCACAATATAGAGGGATTTTGTTAAAGAGTTGAATGCCAAGTGCTTCACATGTAGCTAGTGCTAAAGCTCGATACTCAGCTTCAGAGAAGGATATTGCGACTATTAGTTATTTTTTGCTCTTCCACAAAATTAATGAAGTGCCTAAACAAAAACAGTAGCTTGAAACAGAACATCGTGTCAGAAGTGGTTGGGAAGAAAAGTCCTAATGCAGGAGATTATTTAAGATACTTGAGCATGCGGAGACCAACTTGATAGTGCGCAATAGTGGTGCAGTCAAGACATTGGCTGAGCTTTCCAACAGCATAGGAAATATCGGGTCTTGTAGTTATCAAATAAACAAGTCTCCCAATTAGTCTTCTATATGATGAAATATTGCCAAAAGGTGGTGCTGAGTACTTTGCTAACTTAATGCAATAATCCATTGATGTTGACATTGGTTTTCAATCAGTCATACCGTACTCATCTAAGAGATCTAGAATGCATTTCCTTTGATGTACTATCATGCCTTTGCTGTTCCTTGTAATTTCGAGTCCTAAGAAGAATTTTAGCTCCCCAATGTCTTTGATTTTAAAGGCTTCATGGAGTCTAGACTTGGTGTGTGTAATCTCTTCAAGATTATTTTTTGTGAGTACTAGATTGTCAACATAAATTAATATGGCAGTGAATTTATCATTATTCCTCTTTGTGAAGAGTGAGTAATCATGTTTGGATTGTAAATAACCAAGGCTTAACAACATGGAGGTCAATTTGACATTCCATTGTCTGCTGGCCTGTTTTAATCCATAAAGTAATTTTTGGAGCTTGCACACTAAACCACTTCCATGAACACTCAAACCTTGTGGCATTTGCATGTAAACTTTCTCTTCTAGGTCATCATGGAGGAAGGCTGTGTTAACGTCTAGCTGGTGTATATGCCACTTCTTGAAAGTTGCTAAGGCCAATAATATCCTCAATGTTGTCATTTTTGCTACCGGACTATAATTATAAAAAAAAATTGTAACCTTCTTGCTGTGTATACTCTTTCTATACTAATCCGGCCTTTTACCTTTCAATTGAACCATCAACCTTTAGTTTGAGTTTAAAAACCCATCTACAGCCTATAAACCTTTTGTCTTGAGATAAAGAAGTGATAATCCAAGTATGATTTGTTTTAAAAGCTTCTAACTCAGCTAATATAGCTTCCTTCTAGCAAGATTGAGGAACGGCCTCCTCATAATGCCTTGGTTTGGGTGAAGCAGAGATGGCCATAGACAATGCATGATGTGTATGTGAGATATTGTAGTCAATAAGGTAGTGTTTGGTTGATCTCCTACATGGTGATACATGTATGTTATTTGGTTTGGTGAGACACAGATTTTTAAAGGATACGGGAGGACACGAATGGACACGGAGACACTAAATTTGTGTATCTCCAATTTGGTGAGACACTAATTTTTTACTCTTTTATCCTTATTTAATTTTTTAAATTTGTCCTTTTATCTCCCCCAAATCTTTCTTTTTTCTCTTCCTCTTTTAGATTTTACAACCAAATTTATCTTTCTATTTTTTTCAAAAAAAATATTGTACATTTAATTTTTTTTTATTTAAATTTTGATTAATCTTTGATAAATTTTGAGCTTTAGTTTTCTATTTTTTTCAAGAAAATTATATATTTAATATTTAAATGATAATTTAAGATGATATTAGAAGAAATAAAAAATATTAGAAGAAATAAAAATTCAATGGTGATGACATGCAGTGTTTAAGGTAATGGGTGTACAGTGATAATGGACAAACTTGTGGTTGAATGAAGGGTAATTAAGTCTTTTTTAAATATGTGTGCCTTGTTCTTTATTTTTGTCAAACACAATACATAGATACAAATATTTTATGTCCATGTCTTTAATGTTTGTGTCTTTGTGTTTATGTCTTATCTTATATATCAACCACCAAACGGAGCCTAAAAGTTTGAAAGCAATGAAAGTCATTCAAGTATGAGGGTTTCTTTCTTGTTGTGATGCTGTGTGTCATTGGTGGGTGCATCATGGGAATTGTGAGTGATATGTGAGTCTTGAATGTGATTGTCATGAGAAGTTATGGTCGGGGGTGTTAAACCTAAATAAGTATGCTGTACTTCATTATGGTAATCAAACAAGATGTCAAAATTGTGAAAATGTTGATTATGAGTATTTGATGAAAAATAATGAAAATGTGTATCACAGACAGTTGGTGAATTAATTATTGAGTCTTGTGATAAAGCTTGATTATTAGTCGATGATTGGAAATTTTTAAAAGGTAAAATGTGTTCATAAAAAACTTCATCCTTTGATAATGTGATTCCATTGGTACTAATATCTAAAACCAAGAACCCTTTGATTCTTGATTTAAACCCCAAAAACACACATTTCTTAGTCCTTGGGTCTAATTTTCTTCTGTGATTTGTCAGTGTGAAAATGTATACTGAACTTCCAAAAGCTTTAAATTTCGAAAAATCAAGTTATGTGTTGTTCAAAAGATCAAAAGGGGATTTATTCTTAAGCAATTCAGTTGGAAGACAATTAATGATATCAGTGGCATATAGGACAGCTAAGTCCCAATAACAGTTTGGTATTGAAGAGTGAAATAGTATAGCTCTAGCCACTTGTAAGAGATATTGATGTTTCCTTTCTACAATATCATTTTGTTGGGAAGTTTCAATACATGATTTTTGATGTAAAATTTCTTGTCAGCTATAAAATTGTGGTTGTTGAAACTTTTTGCCATTGTCTGATCTAATACACTTAATTTTGCTTCCAAATTCAGATTTTAATTTCATAGAAAAGACCCAAGTGAATCTGTTGTGGTCATCAACTAGAATTAAAAAGTACCTATTGCCATTGATGGATGTGACATGAATAGGGCCCCAAATATAAGCATGTATTAAATCAAAGCATGAGAATTAGATTTTGAATCACTTAAAGGAAATGAATTTCTTTTGTACTTGGCATAATGAGATGAATCACAGGGAGAACTCATAACATCTTTATTTATTTATTTATTTATTTTTTGAGTTTTTGGATAGAGAGATATAATTGTGACAAAGTGTACAACTTATTGAAAGGAAAGTGACCAAGTTTGAGGTGCCACATTGTATTGTTATCAAGGTTTGGCAGTGGTGTGGTGTGTGATGCAATGCATCATGCTTGTGTTATAGAATGTGAAGTAGTCAGATTCTTTATTTCATATAAACATGCATTGACTTCAACTGCTTCAATCTTCTTCATTGTATAGTAGTTCTGGATTTCACATCCAAATTTATTAAAAGTAAATTGACAATTAATCGACGCAATTAAGGATGAATCAGAGACTAAATTTAGCGTAAACTGGGGCAGGTATAAAACATTTGTCAGATAAAGAGAGTTTGATAGTTTAACAATACCAGAAATTGATGCAATTAAGATGAATTTGTTTGGTAATCTGACTCTGATTGGGTTAATTTTGTGATACGAATAGAAATTGTTAATGTTGTATGAGACATGAATGGTTGTACCAATATCAATGATCCAAGATGCATATGCAGAATTTTAATTTTGTGAAATAAGTTTAGTGACCAAATTACCTTCATTTTGATTCTGTGTCTGTGGCAAGGAAAAATTGGTTGACATTGTAAGGATTGGTGGCTCCATTTTGTTGTAAGCTAAGAGAGCTAGAAGAGCCTGTTTCTGCTCCAAAGTAAAGGATGTGCTTAGGTCAGCACTTTCTTTGTACAGCTCAAGCGCGTCACTGTCTTCGGGCTTCGACATCATCAATCTTGGCAGTGAGGGTATTGGTGGACTGTACCATTCTTTGCTTGATGTGGGGAGAAACTCCATGTTTCTTATAGCATACATCAACAAGATGGCCTGTCTTGCCACAAAAGGAACACTGTTTGGGCTGTGATCTACCACCAAAGGTTCGGTTTTGACCTCCCTTTCCATCTATTCCTCTACCTCTACCTTGGTTAGAATGAGTGTAACTGGGATTTCTATCAACTGCATTAATGAACGGTTTTGAATCAAATTGCTCATTGCCAATAATTTATCATTCTTTTGCAAGAGTAGAGAAAAGGCTTCATCAACAGAGGGGAGTAGTTTTATCATCATAATATTTGATCTCACAGCTGAGTATTGTTCATTGAGCCCTCTAAGAAAACGAATCACAAATGTGTCTCTCCTATAAGCATGAAATGTGCTAGGACAAGTGCATGCAGGTGAATAGGTGTAGGAGGGAATTGGGCGAAAGGTCTCCAATGCTTCCCAAATTGCTTTCAACTTTGTGAAGTAAGTAATAACTGTGAGATCACCTTGTCTTGTTGAGAAGAGTTCCTCATCCAATTCTGCCACCCTAAACACATCTCCCTAGTAAAATTATTTTTTCAATTCCTCCCAAAGATCTGAGGCAACACCAGTCTAGATCACACTTTTGGTAATATCTGAGCTTAAAGAGAGTGTTATCCAAGAAAGTATGAGAATATTATAGCGGTGCCACGCAGCAAAAGTAGCATCATCACTGGGTGGTTTCGGTAAAGATCCGTCTATGAATGCGGGCTTATTCTTCGATGTTAAAGCTAGTAGCATCAATCTTGACCAAGAACTATAGTTCTTGTTATCCAAGACTGTTGAGATCAGTGAGGTACCTGAATGTTTGCCAGGATGCAAGAAAAGAGGATTTGAGGGATCCATGAGCAGATTCATCGTGCTTCTAGCACTTGCTGCTTGAATTGCGTTGAGTTGAGCTACCAGTGTAGCTAGGGTTTGCAGATCGATCCCGTGAATTGAAGGAGTTGGATGCGGCTGAGAAGGATCCATTGAATCAGAAAACTAGCTTACCGAATCAATGAAATTGATCAATGTAATCAATTCTTCTTCTCTATAACTCGTGATCAGAACTCACCAGCCTATGCATGAAATTAGCAATGGGAGATGACGTTCTCATTAGCTCTATCGTATGAGTTGAAGAAAAGAGAAGAAAGAATTTAGATGAGAGATAATGAAAGAAAAGAATGAAGGTGTAGCAGCATTGCAATAGCAATGGCTCACTGCACCATGATGAAAATGTGATCAGAGAAGGAAGTTAGAGAGAAGGTGAAAACAAAGATTGAAGGGGGAGAGTGATGTTCATCTATTGATGAGCTAGAATCTTCAAACTCTAACCGCACAGTGAAATTTTTTTATATATACATATGTAAATAGTTAAGTCTAACTAACTAAAGCTTCTAAAAATTAACTAAATCTAAGTACTTACTTGTTACGCAAAAATGTCTAACTAACTTTTTATTCTATTATATTTACATTTTTATATCAGTAACAAGTATAAAATAAATATTATATTAAAGATATGTGGATAATTTATA
>NC_029786.2:14894555-14896252 GCF_000816755.2 Arachis ipaensis
TTCTAAGACAGCAAGGACTATTCAATAAGAGCAATGAAGTTTTAGAATAAAATAGATAAGGAAAAAAAAATAGTATCTTCATGAGAAAAGTATGTTATTTAATTCGTTAAGATGTTTTTATTTTTTAAATTTTCAAATATGTTATTTACATATCTGATTCTAAAATGGCCAAATCGAATAGGATCAAAAATGAAAGTAAATTAAAAACATATATATTTGATTAATTATTTTTATATGAATCGAATAGAGATTTTAACTAAATTCGATCCGATTTGTCTGCACTACTCCTACTTGTCCTCATCTTTTTCCCCAAAATTATTTTCACCATCAATGTCGATAATTATGGGCAAGCTACTACATTTTCCCTTTCCCCAAATCCATTGCTCTCTCGTGACTTCCTCATAACATTATCCGCATCATCTCCATCCTCAATTTTTTTTCTCTTTTTTTTATATCTAAAATTATTATTAAATAAAATTATTTTCATTAAAAAAACCAGAAAACAAGGAGAAATCATAGCCACTATAACTATACAAATCATAATCATACTAAAACTCACACACAAGATTTTACACAATACCAAAAATTAACACTTTGACTTTTTTTTGTCTGGTCAACTCAAGAATCAAAATTGTTAAGGAGACCGTTGTAGAAAGTGGAAACACGGATAGTTAGAACAAATATAATGTGATGTTATTATTAGGCTTAGGGTTTAGGAATTAGTATTACTAAATCCACACGTTCCCATGCAACACGGTCTCTCTCTTGTTCCTTCTATACGTTCAGATTAATAATATTATTTAACAAGTCCACATGCCCACTAAACCAACATTTTATTAAAACATTTTGACCCTTTCTATTAAAACCCACATTTTATTGTGTACTAGTCATATAATTTGTGCACACAATAACATAAGCAATTTGCGACGGTTATTGTGTGTGTATATATATATATAGGATTTAAGAATATATCTTTTTAATGTTGATGAACAATAATAAAACTATATTTTTATTTTGTAGATCTTATAATATCAATGCAAGAAGGGTCTTGGTATCTGAGAACAAATTAAAAATGCTGAGTAGAAAGTTTTAATAGAAAAAAATAAATTAAATGATGCAATTTTTTTTTTTTTGAATTTTTATACACTGGAAGAACTAACCAAAAACTTATTGTTTTTTACATTCTTACCTGCAGTGATCTCTTAAGGCATCATTTTTAGCTAAATCCTATTAGGAATAATTAAAGATATTCTAAATAATAATGGACAATAATGTGTACTAATTATATAAAGTGTGTACTTAATTACTGTGCTCGTTAATTTGTTAATAAATAATAATAATATATCTTGGTTTAAATAAGCTTTGGTCTCTATCAAATACATTTATGATCTTTCGTGTTGGTATTTATAACTTTTTTCCGTAGAATTTAAAAGTTGTCTATCTCAATTATTTTCATAGCAAATAAATATCACTTAATGGTAATGTATGTGATAGGTTAAATATTGACTGAAAATCTAAAATATGACATTTTGAGAGGCATGTCACCCACTATTTAACCTATCATGTCACTGCTAAAATTTAGGAACAGTTTGAATTAATTTTGAAAAAAGTATTTTATATTTGGATAAATTTTTAAAAATTTTTTCAATTATTAAAAATATCTTTTGTTTTTCAAAATGCATTTTATTATTAGCTTT
>NC_029786.2:14896267-14899227 GCF_000816755.2 Arachis ipaensis
TAATGGAAGGTGGGGTACGGTGTTCCTTTAGTTTGATCTATTCAATCGTTCCATAAGCTATAGTTTTTCAACATTAATTTGAGGTCATAAATATTCAATTCAAAATTTCAAACTCAATACAAAGTCAAGCTAAACGTTTCTTCTAAACCACACCACATACGAGCCCTATATATATGTTGTGTAACTAACTTTCTCCATCAGAAACTAATAACATTCATTTCACAAACTCACTCTCGTTATTTTCAATCAATAATCTTTGCCTCTCAAACCCTAGACAACAAAAAATTCTATAAAAGTACATACAAAAGAACATTAAAAATGTGTTCCACTACATTTTTTACCAACATTATTATGTCTTTCTCTAACAACTATAGGAAGATCCTCTTGGTTGCTATTGTGATTATGTTGGTAATTTTGGTTGCAAGTCCTAAATTTGGAGAAGCATGGAGGCCATTAAAAGAAGAAGATTACGGGGTTCTGATTCAAATGCTTCCAAAAGGCCCTCCAAATAATTCCCATGGTGACCGTACCAATGGCTAATAATAAATTGGGAAAAGGCTAATTAAGCACATGAAACATAATAATGCACGTTGTTGAGGAGATTAATTAATTATCTTAGGGGAAAATGTTTCTTTTATAGGCAGCTATTAAAGCTGTTAGAGTTAAGAGTGTGTGTGTTATTTCTTCTTCTTCTTTTTTTTTTTTTTTTACAATACATCATTATATTTTTTTTTCCCTTAAGGTTTTTACTTGATGGGAACAAACAGGTCCCATGTAAATTGGTCATTAGCATATAGTCAATTGTAAGAAACCAACTGAGAAGTTGTATTTATTTTATTTAACATTCTTTATATACAATTATACATAGCCTCCTCATCAAATAATTCTTGATTTTCGATGTCTTTCAACAAAAGAGGGGTACCAAAATTTGAGAGTTTGTTTACACTACAAGAAAAATCTTTTAGTTGCAATAACTGCTTTTAGTAGAAAAAAATAGTCGCTAATACATTTAATTTATTGGTAGTTAGATATTAGTTCTTTTATATTTTTTATTAAATATTTTAGTGACAATTATAATAATGCAATCGCCAGTAAATTTAATAACACAAAATCTTATAATATAACTTGTCATTATAATACGTAACAATAATGATAAGTATATATAATTCTTATAGAAAAAAAAATTTGAAAGAAAAAGTTCAACATACTAAATTGAGTATACAATCAATTAACAAAGGACAAATAAGCTAAGCAAAAAAGTTAAGACCATAATCAATTCTTATATTATTTTCGGCAAAACCATCAACAACATAAATTAGCTACCACATTATTGTATTTCTTAGAGCAACAAAACGAATTAATAACACAGTTAATTACATCTGTTGTATTGTTCTAAAATATGACATCATTCTTGCATAACCAAATATTCTATATGACAGAGAAATCTAATTAATCATCTCTTACACAAATATTTTTTTCAACAGCATGTATGGTCTTCCAATTTTCAAAGTATCTTTTTTTATGGTAGGTGGGATAGTCCAACCTCCGAAATTCATGCGCACTGCACCTGTCAAATAAACTTACAAGTCACAAATAACAAATTAAACACGTATTGTACAATTTCAACATCCTTCCTACATAGAAAGTACATACACCTGTCAAATAAACTTACAAGTCACAAATAATAAATTAAACACGTATTGTACAATTTCAACATCCTTCCTACATAGAAAGCACATATTATCACTCTATCTAATGACACCCAATCTACTCAATCGATCTTTAGTATATATTTGCCCGACCTACTAGAACAAACCAAGTAAATAACTCAACTTGAGGCGGCATTAGTTCTTTTCAAATTTTTTTTGTGAATCCGTTACCAAATATATCGTCTATCAAAATCTCCTTTTGCAAAACCTCTACTATCAATTTAACTGATTGTAAGACATCAAGCAATTGATTCAAGATTTTTGTCTCTTATTGGTGGAATTTTTTTCTCTATTAAAAATTTTAAACCCACTCTAACTCGTCTTAAAATACACACTTCTCAATTATGATTTTTTTTTATTTAAATTAAGAAGAGTCTCAACAAAAAAATAAATTAACTAAAAGAAATATTGGCCGTAATCATATTATTGTCATTAAAAATCTAAAGTTAATTTTTCTTGTAGTGTTACACCTATATGAATTTATACTACGATGTTTCTTCAATTCATTATTTAATATGTTGGCTCACACTAGATAAAATTTAGACAAAATTTTTTATGTTGTATTATATTTGTATGCATCAGTGCACTTCCAACAAATTGCCACTTATTGTTACATTAATTTTAAAACCTTTTCAGAAAAATATATTAATTGAAAAACATAAATGCAAATAAATGAAGGAATATTCTCTATTTGGATTTCAATAAACTCATAAATTAAAAATTTAAATCAAAATTCAAACTTGATTTTTAATTCAAATTCAATAAAATAAAAAAAGTGAAGTTTTGTAAACTTATACCTTAAATTTCAAGTAAAAGCGTCATTTAGTTAAATGACTACTTCCAATATACCATTACTAATTAAGACTTATGATTTCAAAAGAAAATTGTCCCTAATATACATAGTCATAAAAAAAAATTAGAATTATTCAAACTCAAGATTTTTCGGCATCTATAATAATAACTGACTTATGACCCAAAATCACATGCTACTTTGCCATGCGTTACTGTCTAAATTGAGTTAAGAGTATCTTGTTCACATTGGTATATTTTAGATTATGTTTGTATTATTTGTTCATTTTGATCTTACATTTCAATTTTTTTCTACCATTAAAAAAAATAGAGTTTATTACTACATCATATATATTAAAATATTTAATTGAAAGTATGCGTAGAGATGACAATATATCTAAATTTATGGGTATTCATTCTATTCCTACCTGATCGGAATCCATCTTTGGTGTGACAGGATCC
>NC_029786.2:14899419-14916293 GCF_000816755.2 Arachis ipaensis
TGTATATATGTATATAATTATAGTTATATAAATTTTGAAATTTATTTTTTTTTTGGTTGAATTTCAATAATTAATAGGAGTGAGTAGGGATAGAATGAGTTAGGGTATAGGTTTTTACTACTAGCGAATAAAGACAGGACATGTTTATACGGCTATTGTAGGGTGGGGTGGAATCAAATAAGCGCAAAAATTCACTCCTATCCGTTCCATTGACATCCCTAAGTACACGCAATAAAAAGTCAAAGGAAAGAATTTATATCAAATAATTTAAATTAAATACATTTCATCGGTCTATTTCCCAAACCAGGCAATGATATGTAGAAATTTTTCAATGGATTTAGATTTAGGGTTTAAGATTTTATTACTAGAATGGGAGAAAGCCCACGAGTCAACCTGTGCTTTGCCAATAGACTTGATACAGTGTAGCGCGAGATTGTATTCGAGCCATATAAAATTCGCATCTGTGGAGATAGAATATTATTCTTTACCGGCAATCTTCGTACTTCCACTTTGAGGGCTTTCTCCACTTCAACCACCAATGCTCTATTTCCTCCGACGTTGATTTTTTGGGAACAAGGTCAACAACTGCATCAATTTAAGGAAATGTACCAGGAGCTCCTTGCACGCATGGTAAAGCGGGATGTGCAAGATGAGGAGACAGAGTTTTTGATACAGAATTGGAGCTGATCCAAAAGATGCAACAGCAAATGATGGTCTATTATGACTAGATGCACGCAGGTGGTAGCATTGCTGCTAAAGGGGGTTCGTCATCATCTGCACCGGCACATGCACCTCAACTGCCGCTACAACAGGACCACGAAAACAGGTAGGAGGACGATGCGAATGACTATGAAAACCCATAGTTATTAGGATTCATTTCACATTTGTTTGACATTAGGGTTTATTTGTTTGTTATCTCATATTTGTTCGACATTACTATTTTCTTACAATCGTTATTTTATATTTTGTTTATTGTTTTAGTTAAAAATAATATTTAGTTTCTATTAATTCTTATATAAATATTAAATGTGAAAATATTAAATCTGATATAGCAGGTTATAATAAGAATATTGTATATATGTATTTTTCAAAAAATTCAAAAACAAATTGTTGTTTAGATTTTTACTGGAGAAAAAAAATTGATAACTTTTAGATTTATTACCCTCTAAATATATTTATTGTAAGATTTTTTTATGGTAACTAGCATTAGATTTTGGAATTCCATTAGGAACTATTTACTGGTGGGGATTTTACTGTCCATTTTTATTCGACGATAATAAAATTATCGTCAATTTTTGTATCGATTTTGATGATAATTCCGATGGCAATCAACGTGTTTGTAGTGAAGATGGCTAATGAACATATACAATTATTGCTGCTTATCCAAATGAAAAAATTAGACATAAGGATGACATTGCATCTTCTGAATGCAATGATCCAATTATAATGCATACTTGGCGGTACGGTTGTAATCGTTGATTGAGTTTAAAAGTTTATTCTAGCAAATATGGTTTATTAGGAAGGATGCACATAAGAAAATTAAAGTAGGGTATCGGTTTGCATTTTTGGATGATAGCCAAAGTGTGTGATATAAAGTGTTTTGGCTAAAATATGACTAGCATGTTAATGCTATGTTCGATTGTCATGAGAAAATAATAGTGTAACAATGTAAGTGATGGAACTTTACATTGAGTTGGTCGACATTGGCGGTAATTCTTTGTCTTCTTGTTCAGGTACATTGAGTTATGGAGCGGTGACGGAGAAAAATTGTCGGTAAAGAATTTTTCAATGAAATCTCGTTGCAAATATAGTTCTAAACCAACAACAATCCTCAATCAGAATTTAATTTGTTTGTCACTAAACAAACCCAATAAAAATAAACTGAAGTATTAAACCTCGGGTCGTCTCTCAAGGAATTGCAGGGAAGTGTACTTATAATTGGTTATGAGATTGTATCTTTTTGGGTTTTGAAATAAGGAACAAGAAAGTAAAATGACAGAAAAATAAACTAATAATTAAGAAAAGTCCTAGCAAGGATTGAGAATTGGAATTCCTATCCTTATTATCATAGTCACTTGTGATGGTAATTGCCTTTTGCTCTCACTTAGTTAACCTTAACAATTGAAGGTAAATCAAGTGAGCAATTCAACTTGAGTTCACAAGCCTAATCAAAGACTAGAGTTAGTGAAGCTCAAGTCAACTAGCAACTTTCAATCACCAACCAACAAGAGATTTTGACAATTTAAGAGTCTCAAAATTACTCAATCTAAGCTAAGAACATAAAAAGCTAATTTAAAATCCAACCAAGCATTTTATCAAACACTTGGAAGGCACAAGATAAAAGTATAGAAAAGCAACAAGAGAAGGTAAAATCTAAAACCAACAATTGCAAAATCAATGATAACAAATAACAGAAGAAGCAATAAACATGAAATATCTCAAATTGCATTAAAAGGGAAATCAAATCTAACATGAAGAATTCATAAACTAAATTGGTAACATAGAGTAATTAACAAGGGAAATAAATAAACTAGAATGCTAGAATAAATAAAAGTAGAAGAGAAACTAAATTGAAATAAGATAGAATTCAGAATTTGAGAAGAACTAAAGCTAAAAGCCCTAAAACCCAGAGAGAGGAGAGGCTACATCTAAACCTAAAATGTGTATGAAAGTGTTGAATGAATGATCCCATATCCAGCTCCACTCTGCAGCCTCTAATCTGTACTTTCGGGCCTGAAACTGGGTCAAAAGGAGCCCAGAAATCGCCCCCAGCCTTTTCTGTAACTTACAGTGTAACACCCTAATTAGCCCAAGCTTTACCTCGCGTCGTAAAGCAAAGGTTATCAATTATCCAAAACAGGCACTCACAAACATGCATGCTATGCAATATCAAACAGATAACCTAATAGCATCAAAGAAAAGACATACAGAGTATACAATGAAGCACAATCGGTCCATCCCTCAGGCTCACGAGGACGAACTGCTCTGATACCACCAAATGTAACACCCTAATTAGCCTAAGCTTTACCTCGCGTCATAAAGCGAAGGTTAACTAGAGATTACGACAGCTCTAAGCTCATACATAAGAAAGAAAGAAAGAATAGTATAATATAGAAGCCCGATGAAGGATATAGCTCAATATTAGGATTTCAAAAGCGCAAAACGTACTAACGAAGCTACTAACTTAAAGCACAAGATACAGATAAGATATATCAAAATATAATAGTATAATATCATAAGAATCTAGCCACGGCTCGCGGAGTCTAAGTCAGCTAGCCATATACAGACCAAAGAGAACCAGACAGTGAAAACAGCTGATGAGTCCATATTTTTCGATATATTTTAGCTTGATTTGGATGGATTTCATCACATAAACTCACACTTAAGTACCAAAATAGCATACTTTTGTGTTTGAATCCTAATTTGATCCTAAATATGAAAAACATGCATTTTTGTGCTTAAATTGTGCAATTAAATTCCACTTTTATTTCATTTGACGCCATGACATGTTTGTTGAGTGATTTCAGGTCAAAGAGGCAAGAATGGACATGCAAAAGTGGAAGGAAGTATGTACAAAGGGAGAAAACATGAAGAAAACAAGGAGGAAGCACGCGTGCGTGCACACAATCCTCTGTGCGTACGCACAAGTGGAAATTCGGCGAAGTGTGCGGACGCACACGTCTGTGCATCCGCACAGGTACCAGCGCATGCATCCATTAAAAAGTCACGTGCTACGCGGTTTTGGGGGTCTCTAGTCCCATTTCTGAAGTGCTGAAGGCTGGTTTGAGAGGCTATATTAAGGGCATGTTAACACATAACAAGAGAGCCATCTTAGAATAGGAAAAACACATAGTAGGAGTAGGAGTAGTATAGATTAGGAAATTCTCTCTTAGGTTTAATTAGGGTTTGTATCATTTTATACTTCAAGTTTGGATTTGGATTCTAGTAATTTTATTGTGAGTATTTCTTTAATTCTCTCTTTTATGACATTACTTGTTCTACACTTTCTCATATTTTCATTTCTCTTGCCAATTTATATAGTTTTGCAATTTTGGATTTCTAGTTGTTTAATTTGATGTTTGATGGCTTTTATATGTTTGTTTGAGTTGCCTTTATTGATTTTGATCATTTATGGTTCATAGATTTCATCAATTTTCCAATTTTGCCATGTTTTATGTTTATGCCCTCTATGTGTTTGATGAAATTCCAATCTTAGTTATGGGGTAATTTCCACCCCTTGACTTGAGAAAAATGAGTTTATGGATTACTAGAGCTATAATGTCCAACATTTAGTGATAATTCTTGGGTCGTTAATTGTTTTTGTTCCCACTAACGCTAATTTGTTACTAAGGTAATTAGCAAGCAAGCTAGGATTTGTGGGTTAAGAACACTTATACTCATTTAACTTACTCTCCGATGTGAGGGTTGACTTAGTGAGATTAATCCATTATAATTATCATAGTTGTAGTTATGGCAAGGAAGAGATTCCATAACTCATCCCAAGCCAAGGTTTCATTTATGTTTTAAACCACTTTTCCATCAATTTTGAGGTTTACTTGTTCATATTACATACATAGTTCTTTTATTCCTTCACTAGTTTATTAATTGCAATTTTATTTTGTTCTTTTATCTCTTTATTTGTTGGCTTCAATCGTTGAAAACCCTTTTGATTCTCACAACCAAAATTGTATGCACTCATTGGCATTAGTTCCTAGGGAGAACGACCCGGGAGTTCAAATACTCTCGGTTAATTTGCTTTGAATTGTGACAATCTTTAGAATAATAATTTGATTGATGATCAATTGTTAGGTTTGGACTATACTTGCAACGTCAATCCTATTTTTAGTGTGAAAATCCAAACCTACGCTCTTGGTCCTCGTCAACAGCTTATACAATTTTGTTCTCTCAAATACAAGCCTCTAGGCAAAACAAAATACAAGTGTGAGAGACATATACAAAATAAGCCAAAAAGACTCAAAAAGATATCCGGATCTTCCGCTTCTGTCACCAACCAGACAACTCACCGAGGTAGGTTGCGACCTGCATCTGAAAAACACAACAGAAATATGGTATGAGAACCGGAGGTTCTCAGTATGGTAACGTGCCCAGTGATATAGGATATAAGACCCCGGGACACCAAAGATAATCCTAAGCTCCATATCCATCATAAGATTCAAACTTAAGGCATACTAAAATAGATAAGCATAAATATATAAACCTTAGCATAAATAAACCGAGTAATCTATCTTAGGGGATTTCTACTCTAACCAAACACCGCTGTCCCACAGCCTTCCCAACCGATCCTCCATGCGATCCCATCGCCACCGCCTTCCGAACTTCCTCAATCCCAGTAGAAAACACAGGTAATATACAATATAAGTAAAACACAAGTAGAAGCATATAAGGCAAATAATTCAAATAGCAAATAGGCATTTTATACAAATAGACAAGCCATTTCAAGTAGTCAAAGCATACAAATAGATAGAAAATGCATATGATGAATGCCTACCCTATTGGCTTTGATATCACATTGTCGGTTCAACTACCAACCTGACACATCTCCATGGAGACGTCGCCCTTCGGAATCTTCATATGGGAACCCCGAGATATAGTGCTCAGATCACTGTCCAGGATTTTGCGCCTACACGCTCTATTGATACGAAGGGATGCGAGCGGGATACTCTTGCTACAAACCTCAGATCTTAACGTAAGCGGGATCAGACCACCGTCCTTACGCCGCCGCCGCTACCTCGACAGGCGGGATCCAACCGCCATCCCTGCCGGGCACATAACGTCTCATAATCTCAATACAAAATAATAGTACAGCGGTTTTTCAGAAAACAGTTTCAAGACATCAGTGATTCCTCATCACACATTCGAGTCCTCAACTCATCTCAACTACTGTCAATTCACATGTTTATTCCGAACTCAACAGTTCCTCAGTTCTCATCTCATACATCAACCATTCATCACATAGCGTCACACCATCCTCAGCACGCCGGAAACCTAGGCCTCCGTTTTCTAAGTTTCCCAAATAATATCATCTAAAGCCATTGAATTCTTTCCCAATGTTCTAAATATCCACAACTAGGCCCAAGAGTCCTAAAACGGTGTTAGAGAAGCTTGCAACCTTGTTGGGAACGTAGAATAGTTGAAAACAAAGTAAAATTTGAGAAACAGGGCATGTGCGGCCGCACAGGGGTGTGCGTGTGTACGCCCAGGAAGATTTTAAAAGTGTGCGTACGCACAGGTGTCAAAACTTTCAATGTCTGTTTGCTCGCACAACCTGTGCCAGTGCCTCCAACAGACTAGCCTTCCCAACGTATGCATGCGCACATGTTGCATTTTCTCCTTGGTGTGTGCGCGCAAAAGCTGTGCTAGCGTTGCAAGCAGACTGCCTTCCTTTGCGTGTGCGTACGCACAGGACAAAATTTTCGCAGAGGTGTGCGTGCGTACATACCAGAAAACACAAAATTCTGCAACTCTGTAGAATTTCAGATTTTCAACACCAACTTTGAATTATCATAACTTCCTCTATAAAATTCCAAATTTCACAAACTTTATATCGATTTAAAGGGTTTTTAAAGATCTGTAATTCTAGACAAGTTTCATCAGATTTTGAAAATCGAGGCAAAAGTTATGATCAGACAAAGTTCACCAAAAACCAACTTTCACCCAATTTCACAATTCCCACAATTTCTTATAAAACACAACCAAAACCATACCAAACCATTCCAAACTCTCTCTTTTCTCATAAAAATCTACCATTTGAGTCATATTAAACCAATCTTACCACATTTCCTTCACATTTCATCATCCTCAACCTCAACCTTAATATATCACATTATAATCAACCCTCATTAACATTTGTCCAACTATATTACCAAATCATCAACATTAACATCACATATATCAACACAATTCGCTTCTCAACTTCACAAATCATTCATCCTTATCATATTATTATCAATCATCATAATCAAACTCAACAACCATTAATTCATCATCAATCAACATACAACAATATTCAACACTCATCAACCATTTTCAATTCAAACCTATCCTATGGGTCACTAGCCTAAGTGTCCATGAATATTATATACTACATATAGAAAACTGAAACCATACCTTGGCCGATTCCCAATATGTCCAAAAACTCAAAATTGAGCACCAAATGAGCTTTCCACCACAATCAAGCTTCCACTTCCACCCCAACAAGCACCAATATGTTCCAATAGCTCCCAAACTCACAATAATCAAGCTATATACATATAAATCACCACAAATCAACCTAGGGTTCAACATAAACATAATATCACAAGGGTTTAAGAGCTCTTACCTTTTCCAATAGTTTTGGAAGCCAAAACCCAATGCTAAGCAAGGATTAAAGTGAACCTAAACATCCAAAATCATAAAAACTCACTTAATCCCAAAGCCCTAAAACCGAAATTTTGGAGAGAAGAACTAAGAAGGATTCGAGATTTCCTTACCAATTTCTTATATGAGTTTTGTAGAGCTCTTCACAAGGAACGCGTAGCCGCAAACGGTGCGGCGATCGGAGCTCTATAGCTCAAGATATGAGCTTGAGAAGATGGAAGTGAATAGTACTTCTTCTTCCTCTTCCTTCTTTTCTTTGTTGCTGAGTGTGTGTGTGTTTAATGGTGTGGTGGCTGCATGGATTCATTAAATGAACCCTTATATATGTTGGGCTTGGGCCCAACTTGGGTCCGGTCCAACCCGTTAGCATTTTTAAAATTAACGCCTGGTTTTCTATTTCTAACATTTTTCTAAGGTTTTTGACTATTTTTACTTTTTCTCATGCGGTACCGGGCAGACTTGAACCGGTTCAACCGATTCAACTGCCGGTTCGCGATTTTTCACGGTTTTTCGCAGAAAACACATTTTCTAACTCAGAAAGACCTACTGAGTTCAAAAATCATATTTAAATCCTCAAATTCTCACTTCAACTTTTTGGAACCTAATTTGGGTAATATAATCACTTAATTAACTGGTTGATTAGTTGCGGTTCTTACATGCAGCACGTGACACTTTGTCACGCGTACGCGTCATCAACGCGTACGCGTCGCTTGCCTGATGCGCTGATCACGCGTGCACATTGCTGCCAGCTTCTCCAAACTTCAATTTCTTGTGTTCCTTCCACTTTTGCATGCTTCTTTTCCATCCTCTAAGCCATTCCTGCCCTAGAAAACCTGAAAATACTGAACACACATATCACGACATCGAATGGTAATAAGAGAGGATTAAAAGTTAGTAATTTAAGGCCAAAGAAGCATGTTTTCAATCAAAGCACATAATTAGGAAGAAAAATGTAAAACATGCAATTTATAAGCGTAAGTGTGAGAATAATGGATAAGATCCACTCAATTCAGCATAAAATATACCACGAAATAGTGGTGCATCAAATCTCCCCACACTTAAACATTAGCATGTCCTCATGCTAAGCTGAAGAGAAACTATACGAGTGAAGAGGAATGGTAGAAAGTATGAAATGCAACCTATCTATATGAATGCAACTAAATGCAAATTGCTTTTACGTACTTGGTTAAAAGTAACTCAAATTCTCCAAGAAAAAATATGAATGGGATTCCACTAATTCAAATCATAAAATAAAGTACAAATAAACTTGCAAGAAGAAAACTCGTGAAAGCTGGGAACAAAGAATCGAGCATTGAACCCTCACTGGTAGTGTATGCACTCTAATCACTCAAGTGTTTAAGGTTCGATTCTCTCAATTCTCTACTAACCTTGCTTTCTAAAGCTTGCTCTTCTTCTACCAATCAACAAAAATTTAATGCACAAATACACATATCAAGAGGTCTTTTAAGGGTTGTAATGGGATTAGGGTCAAGGTAGGATTGTATTTGGTCAAGTGGACTAAAATCTGAATCCTTAATTAATCTAAACTCTCCACCAATCTTAAGACAATCCATGTAATCAGAATATGAAATCTAACTACCTATTAACTATGTTTTGCCACATACTCATGCATCCTAATTTGAATACAACTCATATGCATTGCTATCTGATGAGTTTGGAAAACTATAAATTAAATTAGTGGTGACTAAATATTATTAATATAATTAATTGCAAAATTATTAATTTTATTTTGGTTCATATGTGTTAATTAAATAATTTTGCAGTGCAGATTTTGCTATTGGGCCGAATATTAGCAAGTCCAATATGTTGAAGAATTTCAGCCTAGTGCAAAAATGTTTAAATTGTTATGGCTGAAGCAATAATTTGTTAATTGGGCTAGAATTATGTTGAACAAGCCCAAAACAATTGTTGCCCCAAGACCATTAAAGCTTGGTCCAAAAATTTGATGAAGAGAAAGCAAATCTGCATGCTTTGTTCGGTCACCTCTTTCTCTCTTTAGTTGGAATTCAAATTTTTATGAAATAGCGTTAATTGCCTTGGTAACATGAGAGAGAAAATGCAAATGTGATTTTATGGCAATTAAATGTGAGCTACACGTTACAAGGCAGAAAAGAAAGGGAAGTGGGTTTTTAATTGAATATAATTGATTTTAATTCCTTTCTTTATTTTATTTGGAAGCCTTTTCTTTCTTCTCTCTCATTTCTCTTCTTTCTTTCGGTCACCTCACTGTCAGAGAAGAAGATGGTAGAAGCAAGTAATCTGAAGAAGGAAGCAGAGGCTAGGCATGGGTAATGTAAACCTAACTCATTTTCATTTTCTTCTTTAATTACATTGCAAGTTTTTTTCTGTTCTCTCTCCTCTCTCTTTCAGTCTTGTCTAGCAGGAAAGGAGGGATGAAGCAAGCTATCAGTAAAAATCACAGAGAAGCTAGTTGCAAGGAAGAGGCCATTGTGATGATGGCATTAGGAAAAAGAAGATCTACAGGAGGGTGTGGCTGAGATCTTTGCCACTTATGGTAAGAAGTGGTGAGGAAGTCTCAAACTCTCCATACCCAAAAATGGAAGAGAAGATATCGGTCAGAGAAGAAGGTCCTTGGAGAAGATGGCTTGACTCTAATGTTGTTCAACCACTACAGGAGGTAGCTAGAGTGGCTACGTGATGGAAGTGGCAGAGATTGGAGCAGATGAAGCTATCATCATCATGAAGCATCAAGGGCTAGAAGTTCATCTTGGAGAGGAAGGCAAGGATGGAGGGCTCGGATTGATGAAGATTGATGACCAAGGAAGGACTAGAGGTAATTGCATGTTGAGTTTTGCATGAGTTATCTCTTCTCTCTCTCTGGCCGAACTGGATCTGGTTGAAGAAGAAGAAGAAGATTGGCTTGGTTTGTTTGGTTTCAACCTTAGAGGCTTCTCCCTATAAGTAAGGGTGAACAGTTAGGGTTTGATTCAAGAAAAAGAGTGAGCACAGAGTTCCTATAGCTCCCCAAGCTTACAGAAGTTCTTCTCCTTCAATGTTTTATGTTTTGTATTTTTCTGTTTAATTTTATCATGTCTTGAGTCTCATAGAAAAAAGGCAAACAGTGAGGTTTGTAATGAAAAAGCCATAGAGCGGAAAAAGGCAGAGAGTGCAAAATTAAAAGAAAAAACCATAGATGTCCTTAGAGGTCCTTTGTACATCTGTGTTGTGTTTCATGATTCTGTGGGAATCCCCTTGCAAGTTGGGTTAGCACTTTGCAGTGAAAGCTTGGCAGTAACCAAGTCAAGTTCAGGATTGGGTTTAGACTCTGGACTTGTCCCGGATAGGAAGGGTAGTTCCTAGGGAGAATTGGTGTTTGTAATCAAGAATGATTATAGTGAAATTCCATCATTGTTGTGATGGAGACTGGATGTAGGCTGCCTTGCACTTAGCAGCTGAACCAGGATATATCTTGGTGTAATTTTCTCTCTCTTCTACTCCATTTCTGTTTGTGCTGCCTAGGAGATAAAACTGAAAATATCTCGTGTTGATCGACGAGACAAAAGAAAAAGTCTCGTGGCTGGGTACGAGACAAAAAGGCAAAAAGTTTCCAGAAGCTGTTTCAAAGACCAACAAGTATTATTGAGTAAAAAAGGGGCTAAGATTCAACCCCCCCATTCTCTTAGCCACTGAAAACCATCACTATCACCATTTACTTGGGCCATTTTGTCCCCTTTTATTATTTGCTCTTTTTCTTTCTTTTCTTTTTCTCTTCTCTTTTTTTTTATATATATTTTTTTCTTTCTTTTCTTTTGTTTTCTCAATACATATGATTAAGGTATTGAATGCATGAACATATCCTCAACATTTTTTTTTTCACATTTTAATAAAAACATACAACACCCAGTTCCCAAACCAAACGTTTCCAAACCCAATTTTTTCACACTTAAATCATGAGCACTCTCACTAGTCTAAGCTAACCAAGGATTCAAATGAAGGACAATATTATTTTCTGCTTAGAGTTAGTTATGAGCTAAAGTAAAGAACAAATGGGGTCAAAAAGGCTCAAAATTAGTTTGCAAAGGATAATGAAAAAGGTAAGGCCATATGGGTATGTAAGCTTAGTGAAACAAAGGCCTCAATCACATAAGTGCATGCATACATCAAACAATGGAAATATAGAATCAATCAAGACAAAGATCATAATTATAGAGAGAACAACACACACCAAAATAAAACATTGGTTGATAAAATGTAACCAATCAAATAAGTTCAAAATCTCACTGGGTTTGTGTGTTCGAGCTGTAAACCATGTTCCAAAATAAAATTCTTCAAGCAAGTTTAATAAAAATTTTAATTTAAATTAGTGAAATCCTCTAAAAAGTTTCTTGAAAAAGAAAATATTACTTCAACCAAGTAGTGGTAGAATATGCACAAAATCTGACAAACATGCAATCAATCATGCAAATGCAACAATGAACTAACAAAGAAAATTAAACATTGGTGTTGAGAAGAAGGTAACTAACCCATGGAAGTCGGTATCAACCTCCCCACACTTAAAGATTGCACCGTCCTCGGTGCATGCAAGGATGTGCAAGTGGATGCGTTGCTACAGCTGATACTTTTCTCCAAAGATTGTGCAGATGGACTTGTCTGTTGCCCCATTGAGAAGCTTTTCCTTTCCCCTCTCGGTGGCCATCTTGAAAGAAGAGAAAAAGGAAGAAAACAAATAAAATATGGGTGGGTTAATGCCAAATAATGAGGGTCTCAACTACATGGTAGCTACAACAAGCAAGTGAAAAAATAGTAGAAGCAAAGGGCATATCAATAGTGCAAAAATTACAACAATGGGAGAGAGAAAATGGGTCATAAAAGACAATAAAATTCTTGTCAATGCAAAAGAAATACAAGTATCATAAAAGATTGGCATTGACATATAAATAATATCACCCATTAATATAAAACAAGTCACTAAGCACCAAAATAATGCAAGAAAAGATGCAACAGTTGAATAAGAACATTTAACACTAATGGAAAAATAGTGAATTTAGAAAAGAAAATAAAAACATGCACAAAATTAAAATGCAATGAATGAAAGTATGTAAGTGCAAGAAGTAAAAGAGAATGAAAGAGAATGAAGATGAGAAGTTAAAGAAATGAAGAAGAAGAAAGTAAGAAAGGAGGAAGAAGGAAGGAGAAAGGAGAGAAGAAAGGAGAAAGAAATGAAAAACAGGGTGCGACGCGTGCGCATACATCACGCGTACGCGTGAAAACGGAGACAGTCATGCGACGCGTAAGCGTCATCCACGCGTATGTGTGGATGGCCAAAAATGCACACTGACGCATGAGCGTCTGTCACGCGTACGCGTGACTACTCGCGTGTTAAACGCACGCTTCCAGCATAGTGTACTTATAATTGGTTATGAGATTGTATCTTTTTGGGTTTTGAAATAAGGAACAAGAAAGTAAAATGACAGAAAAATAAACTAATAATTAAGAAAAGTCCTAGCAAGGATTGAGAATTGGAATTCCTATCCTTATTATCATAGTCACTTGTGATGGTAATTGCCTTTTGCTCTCACTTAGTTAACCTCTAACAATTAAAGGTAAGTCAAGTGAGCAATTCAACTTGAGTTCATAAGTTCTAATCAAAGACTAGAGTTAGTGAAACTCAAGCCAACTAGCATCTTTCAATCACCAACTAACAAGAGATTTTGACAATTCAAGAGTCTCAATTACTCAATTTAAGCTAAGAACATAAAAAGCTAATTTAAAATCCAACCAAGCATTTTATCAAACACTTGGAAGGCACAAGATAAAAGTATAGAAAAGCAACAAGAGAAGGTAAAATCTAAAACCAACAATTGCAAAATCAATGATAACAAATAACAGAAGAAGCAATAAACATGAAATATCTCAAATTGCATTAAAAGAGAAATCAAATCTAACATGAAGAATTCATAAACTAAATTGGTAACATAGAGTAATTAACAAGGGAAATAAATAAACTAGAATGCTAGAATAAATAAAAGTAGAAGAGAAACTAAATTGAAATAAGATAGAATTCAGAATTTGAGAAGAACTAAAGCTAAAAGCCCTAAAACCCAGAGAGAGGAGAGGCTACATCTAAACCTAAAATGTATATGAAAGTGTTGAATGAATGATCCCCTATCCAGCTCCACTCTGCAGCCTCTAATCTGTGCTTTCGGGCCTGAAACTGGGTCAAAAGGAGCCCAGAAATCGCCCCCAGCGTTTTCTGCAACTTGCAGCACGTGACGCTCTGTCACGCGTACGCGTCATCCATGCGTACGCATCGCTTGACAAAATCCTGGTCATGCGTGTGCGCTGCTTGCCTGGTGCGCTGATCATGCGTACGCGTCGTCCACGCGTGCGCCTCGCTGCCAGCTTCTCCAAACTTCAATTTCTTGTGTTCCTTCCACTTTTGCATGCTTCCTTTCCATCCTCTAAGCCATTCCTGCCTTGGAAAACCTGAAAACACTGAACACACATATCACGGCATCAAATGGTAATAAGAGAGGATTAAAAGTTAGTAATTTAAGGCCAAAGAAGCATGTTTTCAATCAAAGCACAGAATTAGGAAGGAAAATGTAAAACATACAATTTATATGCGTAAGTGAGAGAATAATGGATAAGATCCACTCAATTCAGCATAAAATGTACCGCGAAATAGTGGTGCATCAAGCGGGACCAAAGCGTAGTCAAAGAATCGTTATCAGTGACTCAAGAGTTGTGTCATTACTCATTAGAACCTGTGATTATACCAGTGGCTCCAGGTTTTCAGAAGACTCAGAGATGGATGAAGAGTGAGTTCAAACTATTGATTCTGATAGTCTGATAGTGATAGCGCAGTGATAAGGAGATAGAGTTCATTCGTTCCAAAAATCCAACTTTTTGGGTTTTTAAAGTCATGGTTTATTCTGCCACCACCTCCTTCCTTTCCTAGGTCATTCACAAGTTCTAAGTCACTAGCAGTTCTAAATTGGACCTTGATGTTTTAAAGACTGATTTGATGTCTTCTGGTCCTAGGGCTCTTACGACTACAATAGATACGGGAGGTAGAGTTGCGAGTTGAGTATAGATTTTACAAAAGAGAATTCGTGCACCTAATTAATCATCAAAAACTACAACATTCATAGAAGTATTGAGTATGGAATAATTGAGTTTGGTTGGGTGAAATATAGTATCATTGCAAGCAACGGCGAATTTAGGGGGGCTAAGGTGGCCATGGTCTCCTATTTTTTTTAAAAAAATTAATACTATTAGTTTATTATTATTATATAATATATATATATATATATATATATATATATTAGAGATTAAATATATTTTAGTATATTAATACACTAAAAAAATTTACATATTAGTAACTTAATATGTATAAATTATAATGTGTATTATAATATTAAAAATCCTAAAGTATGTAGTTAAATGTTAATTTCTATATAATATAATTATTAATTTTGACTTATATACTATAAATTATATTTTGTTGATTTTTTATTTTATTATATTTTAATTTATTTTGTATTTAATTTGCCCCTCTTATAAAATTTCTAGATCCGCCACTGATTACAAGTTTTATGCTTTTTCACAGACATTAATTGCAAAAATTAAAATTTAAATTGCACTTATTTTTGCAATTAGGAAGAGCAAAAATGGATCATCCAATTTTTTTTTATACATGGCATCCTGGAACATGAAAATGGAATGAAATTTTAGGCATGATGCAGAATGCGAAAACCTGATAAAATTTTAGCTTTATTTTCACATTTTCAGTATACAAGTACTTCATAAATTGTTTTTGTAGTGGTAGCTTGTGAAAATGCAACTGAATGCATAAATTCGTAATTCTTCTAATTTCGGTCTATATTGATAAATAATATATTTTTTATTTAAATAAAAAAGGTCAAGTTTGAAGTAGACCCAAATTAAATTAAACTAATATAATAACATTGTACGTTGCAACACAACAACTTTGGGACTTTGGCACACAAGTCAAAATTATGAATGAGACCGTTGTCAAACATAAGACAAAGACCAAAATTAAGCACTAACAATTAGAGAAATATGAAAGTAATTTATTTTTCTAATACTCATTATATAAATAATTGTTGATGAGTGAGAATAATCACATTTCAAATGTGATAAAACGTGATAAGTAGACAACTAATAAAACAAATTAATTAAGTTTAACATTTATATATTCATTGATTTTAATAGTTTATTAGAAATATAAACCCATATAAATATATGCACAAGGCACACACACAAACCCATAGGAGGGTGTGCTTGGCGTCCACGTTACTTTGTTTTGATTATCTCTTCAATGTTAAACCTCCATTTACCATTTTGTAGTAATCAATTCAACGTTTCATGCTTCAAGCAAAAAAGTCAAGCCACACGTTTCTTTGAATCGCACAGATATACCTCAGAAAGGTTTGAAAAACAATAAAAAATCAGGTTAAAAAAGTCTAAAGTTATCTTATTTTATATTTATTAATTATTTTTAAAATAAATATATAATATTAAATTTAATAAATATATAATTTTAAATATTATACACATAAATTTATAGATATTAAATTAAATAAGATAATTTTATATTATTATCTCTTTAATGTTGCTCTTTTGAATAATATACATTAGGGGTGTTCAAATCCAAACCGATCCAAATTAAACCATTCATCTAATTCGATCCAAACCGAAAACCGATTAAAACCGCACTAATTCGGATTTGATTGGATTTTATTTTTTATAAACCGCTGGATTGGATTGGATTTCGGATCTACTTTTTATAACCATTCCAATCCAATCCAAACCGCACAATGTGCCATAATATTAATATTTTATTATTATGTTTACAATTATACTTATAACATGTTCAATTTGTTATACATTTTTCTATTATTCATGTATTATTATTATTTAATAAATATTTTATGTTGAAAATGTTATTTATTTATTTATTTAAATAAATAATAAAAAATCAGCCTAAATATTTCAAAGTTATCTTATTTTATATTTTTAATTATTACTTACCTTATTTTATATTGCTCAATTACTATTAGAATAATTGAGTAATATTAGATATAATAAGTGTATAAATGGATATTATATATATGAAATTATGAATATTAAGTTAAATTAGGTAACTTTGGGTTATTGTAACCCTAAAATTACCAATATTAATAATGTGTTGTTATTACTATTAGTACCATTTTAATTAATTAATTTGAGTTAGTCGAATAAATTACACATTCATTCACTTAGACAAATTTTAGGAAATTAAATTTAAATTTTATTTTATGTTTACAGTAATTTATTGATTAGTAAAAATTCTTAAAAAAGAATTCAAATTAAGAGATATTATAGAAAAACTAAAAATATCTTATCTATTTCACAAACTATATTTATATAGCTCAATATTGCGTGTATGTGTATGCGTGTGTATTTTTTTAAAGTTTACAGTTATATATATATAATTAACTTTATATAAT
>NC_029786.2:14916403-14922435 GCF_000816755.2 Arachis ipaensis
CTAAGTTTTAACTTTTTATTGAGAATTATTGGATGTTATACATATAATTGTTTAGATGTTTTTTTTTATTAGTTTAAAGTAAATTTTTTAAAAAATTGGTATCATAACATAATATCAAAACTTCTATAATACCAAAGAAATTAAAAGAAATAATTTTAATATGAGAAAGTTTAGGAGCCAATACTTTTATTAAAATTTGGTCAGTATTTAACTAACAAAAAAAAAAGAGTAATTTCACGTCATGTAATCTCACAACATTGAAAAGATTAATAATAATTAATTAATGACTATAAATCACAAAACTTACGGATCCCGCTAGGGAGACAATGAGATATGTATACAATAGTTACAATGGGCTGTTTATTGAGCCCAATTTTCATTAAAAGGGTAATTAAACGCAAAATAACCCTAAATCCTAATTGTTGTTTACTTTATCCCACCCCCAAATTAATCCTATTTTAAATTTTTCTCCAATTACCCAATCCTTTTGGTTCCCACGCTGTGTTTCCCCTATCCAAAACCCTCCAAGTCGCTGCAGAGACGCCTATACCGCCTTCACCACCGAACATCCAACCTCATCGGAGTACAACTTCTACTTCAGTCAACCCACCTCTCTTGCATGCATGTGTCTCCATCGCCGGCACCCACCTCTCTTCCGTCATGCCCGCATTTTTTCCGTCGCGAGTCCCCCTCTCATCCCCCGGCAGCCCTGGTCGAGGCCGGCCATTGTCGTTCCGGTCGCGCGTTCTGGTGAGTGGCTCGCCTCTCTCTCCCGCGCCGGTACCCAGCCTGGTGGTCCCGTCCTCCCTACGCTGCCATAGCGCCGCAGATCATCACCGTCATGTACGCTGAGCAAGTCGGCCCTTGCTCTTGCTGCCACGGCACCCACCCCCAGCTGAATAGGTTGGTTGATAAATATGTTTAGTTGATGAATTTGGGTTTGATTGTAATTCGATGTTCATGCCAAGAATTTGTTGCTGAATTTCTTGATGTTCTTTTCATAATTAAGAATACCTTGGTAGGGATTTGAATATTTTGGAATGTATTGACCAAGTTGATGCTGTTGATGGTTGCATTAATGTTTATTTTAGTGTGGAAAATTTTGCATTGGTGTTTAATTATCTAATCTAGTTAAAATGTTTCAAACTCTATGAAACTTTTTCCTTCTTAATTGTTCAGAAGATTTTCTTATCTATAAGCTGCTAAGTATGTTTCTAATTTCACACTGAGCTGGTTCGAAATTAAGCTTATGGTTATAGTATGATAAAATTTCTGAAGATGATTATTTTTAAATTGAATATGCATTTAAAATATCCTCTTAGAATACGTTTTCTCTTTTAGGTTGTAAATCTAGAGCTTTATTCCTTTTTTTTTTAGTCACAGAAAGTTTGTTCTTCCATTATAATTAAGCAACAATTCATCAGTGATTATGTTCTGGAGTTTTTGTTAAAAAATAGATGGATAAATTTTAATAGTACAATTTTCTTTATGACATTTTATTTTATTGAATATAGGGATTTTTCTTTTGTAAGACGCAGGGTGATGTTTTACTAGTCACAATTATGTATATGTTCTGTTCTTTTTGTAAAACTCTATGATTCTGTTGCAAATCCTGATAAGTTTGAGAGAGTCCCAAGTCCTAAAAAACAATCATCCACGTAGCATGTAAAATAATTGTCCGGCTACTTAGAGAACTAAACATCCCACATTTGTTACTTGTTTATAGGTAAACCGAATTTAATAAAATAACCATCCAATTACTAATTAAAACAACCATCTGCACACCTAGTAAATTGAGCATTTAGTATATTTAACATGTGATTACATGGATAGTTACCATTTTGTTGTACACATGCATTTTGATCCCATTGATGTAACTCAAGAAGGCACTGTTTGGTTGTTACATGGCTTTTTTCTCTTGTGACACCATCAAAGGCATATCCAAGGAGATTCAATTCCCGGAAATTCCTTCTCTACCTGTGGCCAGGTTCCAGGATTTGCAGTGTCTAGGAGAAGATGATGATGAGACTTGCTCCATTTGCTTGGTGGAGTTTGAAGATGAAGATGCTGTGAGCAAGCTCAGAAGGTGTAACCACATATTCCATCTTAGTTACATTCAGCAATGGATAGAGCGAAATCAATTCTCATGCCCACTTTGTAGGTCCTTTTTATTTTCTCATAATCTTCATACTAAGGAATTCAATGAATACTAGATCTTGTTTTTTTAATTTGTAACTTAGTTTATGTTAGTGGATCGGATACCAGTTTATAGCTAGCTAGTTTCAACATACATCATCTTTTAGATGATCATAGTCATATATACATAGCAATTTAATTTGAGGTTGGCTTTGTTTGACAGTAGTAGTTTTGGAATGTATCTCTACAAAAAATCCATATGAAGAACAATATTTTACAGAGATTGACGAGTTTCATCAAATTGTTGATGTCAACATATGATTAAATTAACAGTAATAGCTCATATGGGTTGACAAAAATTATTGTAACGTTTGTCTTTTTTAAAAAAGACTTGGTTTATTAATTTTTTTTCCCTAAATAATTTAGTTTCAACTATTTTACTTGTAAAAAAAATTATTAAAATAGTCATTCGTATAAAAATATATTGAAATACTTAGTATAGACAGATAAATTTGAATTGTACAATTTACTTTGCGACATTTTATTTTATTGAATATAGGAATTTTTCTTTTGTAAGACGCAGGGTGATGTTTTGTTAGTCACAATTACGTATATGTTCTGTTCTTTTTGTAAATTCCATGATTCTATTGCAAATCCTGATAAGTTTGAGAGTCCCAAGTCCAACAAAATAATCATCCACGTAGTATGTAAAATAACCATCCAGATACTTAGAAAACTGAACATCCCACATTTGTATACCTATTTATACGTAAACCAAAATTAATAAAATAACCATCCAATTACTAATTAAAACAACCATCTGCACATCTAGTAAATTGAGCATTTAGTATATTTAACTTGTGATTATGTAAATAACCATCCACGTATGAATAAAAATAACCATCTGTCAATATAGTGAAATGAACATCTTGAATATTCGTCATTGACCACAAATTATAACACTTTTGGGTTAAATTTCTCCTTAATCACATATTCATGATACTAACAGCATATGTTTTATAATTGAAAAAATTTACACTTTGTGATAAATTTTCATTATGAAATATCTTAACATTGTTCAATTCAAAGTCAGCTCAAAAACGATTTTTCTCATTCTAAAGTCTAAAGCAATACCTACCCTTATGATATTATTGCATTGGCAGCACACGCAACAACCTTATATATGTATATGTGTGTGTAATCTTCATCACACATTGATCATTTAGATTAAGATCTCTCACAGACTCTGATTTTATATACCATTAAGATCAACATAAGATACATATATACGAGGAACTCATCATGTCATCATCATTCTCTAACAATTATAGGAGGATTGTGTTGATAGCTATGGTGATGGTGTTGGTGATTTTGATTGGTTCTCCTAAATATGGAGAAGCATGGAGGCCATTATTACAAGATGGGTTCATGCAAATGCTTCCAAAAAGTTCTCCAAACCCATCAAAAGGGGACGGTACTAATGGTCATGGTCAGCCATAATAACGTAGGATTTTATGTTGTTGTTCCATGTTTTTCTAATAATTAATCTTGTGTTTATGTTTGTATTATGAATTTGATAGTTTTGGTGTTAATTGGTGTAACGTTAATAAGCTTATTATCATAATGGACCTTTTCTGTAATCTTCTTCTTGGGAAATGAAAATAATGAATTTTTGTTTTCATTTTAAAATATGAAAACGAAAATATAAACAATCATTATTTTGACACAAATTTTATTATCGGTGAATTTTATGATACGAAGAATCGACCACTTCGTTAGTAAAAAGTATACACATATTTTTTTTACTTTAAAATATATTCTCTATCCGTATATTTTTTTAATACATCTTATATTATATAATTTTTTTACATAATTTTTAATATTATATGTGTTATTGGCCCCCATAATATCATTTCCGGATCCGTCCCTGGCCTTATACATATTTGTTTATATTTATACATATTAATGGACATGTTTTTCTAACTAAACAATCGGTAACTAGAAAAATATCAAATTTATATTAAATTTATATTTTTTGTTAAATAAGGCAGAGCAAAACGATCTTATTGAAGATATTCAGATCAATCGAAGATGTATGTCCTACTATTAATCATTTATTGTTTGCGGATGACTCAATCCTTTTTTTTGCAAAATGTCAAAAAATAGTTGTGAAAATATTCTCAATCTTCTTCAGTCATACGAGGAGTTCAGTGGCCAAAAAGTTAATTTGCATAAATCAGCTCTATTCTTTAGTAATAATACTCCTTCCGCTACTCAATTACTATTGGCTCGGAATTGAAAATTGTTCATATTAGTGCACAGGATAAATATTTGGGTCTTCCATCTACAGTCTAAAAATAATAAAAGGCCACATTCGGAGAAATTAAGGACAAGGTGAAGAAGTGAGTTCAAAGGTGGAAAAGAAAACTCCTCACCTCTACAGGCAGGCATGTTCTAATCAAAGCTATTGGAGAGGCTATCCGAATTTATTCATTATCATGTTTTCGTCTTACTGACACTTTGATTAGGGAGATTCACAACATACTCTCCCATTTTTGGTGGGGTAAAAAAGGTACAGAGCAAAAAATGGCATGAATTAGTTAGGATACTATGACAATACCGAAATTAGAAGGTGGACTAAGTTTTAAGGACCTAAGGACTCAGAATTTGGCGCTATTAGCAAAACAATGTTGAAAAGTTACCTCTCAACCATAATCACTATCTAGACTCCTCAAACTCAAAGATAAATATTTTTTTATACAGTTCTATAATGAATGCAGAGATCGGAACAGTACCTTCGTAGGGATGACATAGCATATTGGAAGGGCATAAGAAGGTTATTGAAAAAGGACTGGCTTGGCGAGTTGGTGATAGGTCCAATATCTGAATCTTCAACGATCCTTGGCTTGCTTCTTCACATCCTTATGTTGTTTCTTTATTTGAAACTTCCAATCTACAAAATCAACTACTATTGATGGTCAAAGAATTAATACTTTATAATAGTAAGTGAAATCAAACTCTAATTAAAAATATTTTTTCTGAGAGCATTAGTCAACATGTGCTAGCAACAACAATTGAAGATGGAGAAGATAAAATTTATAGTTAGTTATTACTTATTAAGCTACTATTTAATTAGTAGTACTATTTACTAAGTCCACACGTTATGTTCTTATATAAGCATGGTTCAATGCAAAAGTAATATTAATAAGAGTAAAGTATCGTTTTTGTCCCCAATATTTGGGGTAAATTTTATTTGTGTCCCTAACGTTTAAATTGTCCTATTTGTATCCCTAACGTTTGTAAAAGTGATTCAATGTTATCTTGCCGTCAATTACACATCATGAACGCTTTAGTTTGAGTTTTAAAAATCTCTTCTTGAAGTTAGAATATAAATGTCTGGGATAGAATCGATGATCCACTTCAAAAAATAGCTCATCAAAAGTTGAAACTAATTCCTATAACATTTACATAATTCACTTTTCTAGGGATATAATTGAATCTAAACACAAATAGTGGGTATAATATTAAAATCGAACACATCCAAATGAGACCTAATTGAGAATGAATGCATCAAAGTGAGAATAATTAAATATAATCTGATTTGTTAGTATAATTGATAGTAGGATAACATGGAATCACTTTTATAAACGTTAGGGATACAAATAGGACGATTTAAACGTTAGGGACACAAATAGGACTTACCCCAAACGTGGGGGACAAAAACAATACTTTACTCTATTAATAAGAAGAGTTTTAACTTTTATGCATTTACACTGTAAAGTGTTTTATATAGATAATTTATGTGTTTAAATAATTTTTTAAATAATAAATAATTTATTGAAAATTAGTTTTTTATTAATATAATAATACATAATTAATTATATGTTACATACCAA
>NC_029786.2:14922534-14922899 GCF_000816755.2 Arachis ipaensis
GAAAAAATAAATTAACTAAAATAAATTTTGATTATAATGTTATTGCCTTTAAAAAACTGTTGCTAAAACTTCACTACTAGAACTAATTTTTCTTATAACATTAAAAGTATATGAATTTAATTTATACAATGTTTAATTTGATTATTTTATATGTTGTCTTACACTAGATAAAATTTATACTACAACTTTTAATGTTGTATTATATTTAATTTGTTTGATGGATTGTATGAATGAATGCACTTCCAATAAATTGCCACTTATTGTAAGATTAATTCTAAGACAAAGTGATTTTTTATTGGCAATAATTTTATTTAAAATCAAAATTACTTTTAATATTTTTTTAAAATCATTTTTAAACATTATTA
>NC_029786.2:14922954-14924669 GCF_000816755.2 Arachis ipaensis
TAATTATTTTATATTTTAAAATGTGTTTTTTTTTTCTAAATTTTAATTTTTAGACTAAATTATTTCTAAAAATAATTATAAAATGAAAAAAAATCTCTCCAACCTACAGGTACCCACCCCTAACCCAAAACCATGATCATTCTTAACACCACCAAAATTTTTCCTCCACTATCACTACCTTCAACAACAACAATTGATTTTTAATTAAGTGAAAATTTATATGTAATTGTTTTGACTGCAAACCTCTTCTCGAGATATGATTTCTTGAGGGTGGTCAAGTGGGAGTTGGTGTCTTATGTTGATGATGATGAGGATGTAATGGTGAGAGTATCTGCTGAAGTTGAAGAATGAGGATATGAGACATGGATTGAGGAAGAAGGGGTTATGACTTTTTCAATTTTGTAATTATCATTTTTGTTACGAATAAATTTGTCCAACAACTAATGAAAGCGTCATTTTAAAAAGAATTGAATATTATATATGGATGATTTTGAAAATAAAAAACGATAGAAGTAGTTTTAATTTTAGATAAAAATCTCAACAATGAAAATATTACTTTTCTTCTAATTTCAAAATTTTTCAAATGAATATACATTAAGAATTTAATTTTGATGCACTATCAGTGTAAAGTAGTTTTACACGTGCATCTAATTATATAACGTCACATCAGAAAAAATAATTACTTTTTACATTAATCACGTAAATAGTTATCTAAAAGAACAGATATGATTGCATGGCTGTGTAAAACGTTTTACACTATTGTCAGTGCATCAAAATTAAACTCTATATATTAATTGCAAAACAAAAATGTGAATAAAGGAAGGAATATGTTCCATTTGAATTCTAATAAACTCATAAATTAAAACATTTAGATCAAAATTTAAACCTGATTTTTAATTATATAATTCAATAAAATTTAAAATGAAGTTTTGTAAACTTATATCTTAAATTTCAAGTAAAAGCATCATTTAGTAAAATGACTACTTCCAGTTTACCATTACTAAGAGTTATGATTTAAAAAAAAAAGTGTCCCTAATACAGAGTAAAATATATATATATATATATATTGAAATTTTGATTTTGAATAAATTAGTCTTAAAAAATATCAATTAAGTCTTCTACGATAATAAATAGTGGTACTTTTATATTGTGTTAACTATAATGACGTATCTATTATTAAAAAATTGTCAAAAAATAAGAATTTTTTGAACGAAACTTCATCTGTTTTATCAGAGTTTATGGTAAGTAGAGAATAATTAATAAAAGTTATATGAAAACTAAAAAATAAAAAATATTTCACGGTAAAAAACAACATTATTCTTGAGCCCTGGTAATAGTAACAAGACACATTAGTGTAGATATATAATGGAATACATAAATAATTCTATTTCGTTTTGTACTATTTATAAACGAAAAGACATATTATGTTCACAGTATGCTATCATAGAAAACTAATTGGTATTTTAAAAAAAAATTAATTAATCTAAAGTCAAAATTCACATTGACTATATTGTCATTTAATATTAAAAAAAATCAAACTTAAGATTTTTCTGTATCTATAATAAATTAATTAATAACTGACTTATGGACCAAAATAACCTGTTACCAAAATTTGTTTTCTAACCTAATTCGTTCCCCTGCATTACTCTCAAAAGTGAGGTAAGATAAGAGTATCTTGTTTGCATTGTTATATTTTAGGCTATCTTCATGCTATT
>NC_029786.2:14924791-14935033 GCF_000816755.2 Arachis ipaensis
ATAGTCTTTATTTATTGTACTCTTTATTTCATTTGCACCACAGTTTAATTTCTTAGTTTAATATTAAGTATAATTACATGATAAAAAATAAATATCTTTAATTGGAATTAGACGCAATAAAAAGTTAAAGAGAAAAACTTATATCAAACATTTTAAATTAGATACATTTTATCGATCTATTTCCTAGATCAAGCGATGATATGTAGAATTTTTCAATAAGAGTGCATAAATTGTTTATTTCAAGAATAAAATCCACGTACATATATACCATCCTTTGATTTGAGAAATGAATTTAAAAAACTTAATTTAATTTTGAAGTAGGCCCAAATTAAATTAAACTAATTAATATATTAACATTGCAAGTTCACTTTGGTTAGTTGGTAGACAAAGACAAAATTTATGAATGAGACCGTTGTCAAGCACAAGGCATGTTAGTCCACACGTTCTTTTGTCAATTCAGAGCAAAATTAAGCATTAACAATCAAGAGAAATATATATGAAGAGAGTTTATTTTTCTAACCATTTTATTAGGTAGACAAGAGAAATTAAAAATGAGGAATGTTAGGGGCAGCAATATTTGTGATTTATAGCCATCAAATAGCCATCAATGAGACTTTTAATGGTATGAGATTAATGTGAGATTTCATCCAATGACTCACTCTTCTTTGATGGTTACATGCTGGCCAGAATTTGATAAAATTGCTGGCCCTCTAGACTTTTCCAATAAAAATAATGTGAACATTTTTTAATCTATTGTTTATATTATTTAAAAAAAATATTGTTTTTCTTATACTTTTTCTTTTTCTGATACTCATTATTATATAAATTATTTTCAAATATGATAAACATGATGAATAGACAACACATATGAAAAGTACCAGACTCAAGTAAGAGAGAGAGTAGACAGGAAAAGAATTCAAGAAAGAAGAGAGAGTACAAGCAAAGTACGTGTAGAGAAGAGAAAGAAGATTTTGGTTGAATCTGAAGTATATTGGTAAAGTGAGTTCCAATATCATGCAATAATAGCTTAGCTCTAACTACTTATAGCAGTGGAGTTACAGCTGTCATGAGCTAAACTAATCACTAACAAACTAATTGCCATTTGCTTAGTTACAACTAACTAACTAACAAATTGATCACAAGCTAACTAATTCTGTTTACACTAATTTAGCATCTGCTGTTTGGCTGTTCTTCAACATTAAAGCTATTGTATCTATCATGACTCTCTTTATGACCCTCTCTACCGAGCCTGCTTTCATCAGTGGATGTCTCCAAACTTTCAACTATTAGTTCTGTTCTGAACTCAAGAAAGCACCACTGGGCAGTGGTTTTGTCAACACGTCAGTTAGTTGCACAGTCCTAACATAACTTACTTGAATAACTCTTTTTGTAACATAGTCTCTTACAAAATGGAGATCCATTTCAAAATGTTTTGACTTAGAATGCAAGATTGGATTAGCAGCAAGCAACACAGCACTCAAGTTATCACAGTAGACTGATGGAGCTGTTGTGAGAGTTTTGTTCTTAGTTCAACCATAAGGTTCTTAATCCAAATTAGTTTGGCAACTAAGTCAGCCATCGCCCTGTACTCTACTTCAGTATTGGATCTGGCAACAACACCCTGCTTCTTTGAACTCCACGAAACCAGATTGCTCCCAAGAAAGACACAAAAACCTCCAGTGGACTTCCTATCATCTGGGTCCCCTGCCCAGTCAGAATCACTATAAGCTTTGATGGTTTGCACATTTGTTTTATGTAAGTGTAAACCAAAGCTAAGTGTTCCTTGCACATATACCTCAAAATTCTTTTTACTAATTTCCAATGCTCTTCCAAGGGATTTTGCATAAACTGTGAAATTTTGTTTACTAAGTATGCTAGTTATGGACGAGTGACTGTGAGGTATTGTAGACTTCCCACAACTGATCTGTAGAGCTTAGAAATCTTGAATGGGGAGCTTCCAAAAGCAGAAATCGAACTGAGGAAGGTAAGGGTGTATGACAGGGCTTACAATGTTCCATTTCAGCTTTCCTGAGCAGATCTCTGGCATATTTCTCTTGTGAGAGTAATAGACCTCCATTAGCAGTCTTGGTGGCTTGAATCCCAAGGAAATAGTGAAGCTCACCCATGTCTTTCAACACAAATTTGTCATTCAGCTGCTTAATGACTTGAGAAATTGCTTCATCTGAGTCTTCAGTGATGATTATATCATCTACATATACCAGGACAAATAGTGATGAGCCATTTTTGAACCTCGTGAAGACAGCAATGTTAGACTTTGTTGAATGAAAACCAAGGTGCTGGAGAGGTGTTGACAGCTTATAGTACCAGGCCCTTGGAGCCTGTTTTAGATCATAAAGGGCCTTGGTGAGTTTGCACACTAGAGTTCCATCTCCAATTTCATAGCCCTTTGGTTGTGTTTCATATATACATCTTCGACCAAATCACCATGTAGAAATGCGTTATTCACATCAAGCTACCTGATTCTCCAATTCCTTGACAATGCTAAGGTGAGGAGTGAGGACAATGCGAATTGAGGTTGGTTTTACCACTGGGCTGTATGTCTCTGTGAAATCATACCCAGGCCTTTGAGAGAAACCCTGAGCTACTAGGCGAGCCTTGTATTTTTGGAGACTTCCATCAGGGTTGTATTTAACTCGAAAAATCCAACGACTACCCACAGCCTCTCTCTCCTGAGGGAGAGGAACCAATTTCCAGGTTTGATTTTGCATAAGTGCAACGTATTCAGCATCCATCGCAGCTTTCCACTCAGGTTTGGCAAGGAATCATTGACAGTCCTTGGTTCAATGCTAGCTAGAAAGGATCTAGGCTTTAAGACTCCACTCTTGCTCCTTGTGATCATGGGGTGAACATTTTGATTTGATGCTGTCGAGACTGAGTGATCATCATCAAAAGGAAGAACAATTTCCAAGTCTGAGATAGGTATTCGAATGGGTGTGGCTGATGGTGCTGTAGGTACCGGTGAAGGTAAGGTAGGAGAGGTGGCTGTGATAGACAAAGAAGGAGATCTGGACTCTGGAATACTTGGTACAGTAGGTACAGGTGAGGACAGGAGAAGGGGTGTGGCTGTGATGTTTGGTGCAGGATGTGGAGACCTTGATTCTGTAATGTTAGGTGAGGGTTGAGACATGTTCCTATTTAGTAATGGAATGGTTGGAGTTGAGTGAAAGTCAGAAGACAAATCAAGCTTGGTTGTTGAGGGAGTTTTCGAATTCTTGAAAGGGAAATTCTGTTTATCAAAGATCACATTGCTTGACATCACTATCTTCCCTTCTGTAGTGAGGCACTTGTAGCCTTTGTGCACTATATTATAACCCAGAAAAGTACATGGTGCTGATCTGAACTCCAGCTTGTGCCTATTGTATGGTTGCAAGTGTAGAAAACACAAACAGCCAAAGACCCGAAGGCTTGTGTAATCAAGTTTCTTCTCAAACAACTTTTCAAATGGTGACTGGTCTCGCAACACTGATGTTGGTAACCTATTTATTAAGTGAACTGTCATCATGAAGGCCTCTCCCCAGTACTTAATTTGCATGCCTGCACCTGCTAGCATAGCTAAGCCCTTTTCAACTATATGCCTATGCTTTCTCTCAGCACTGCCGTTTTGATGATGTTCACGAGGACAAGAAAATCTGTGCAGTACACCTTGTACCTGTAAATCCTTAGCCAAGCTCAAAAATTCAGCAGCATTGTCAGATTGAAACATTTTAGTTTTTGTGTTCAAGTGCAACTCAACCATTTGTTGGAAACAATTAAAAACTTATTTGATTTGAGATCGAGTTTTAATGAGGTAGAGCCAAATGTATTTACTATAGGCATCAATGAAAATGACAAAGTAATAGTTTCCATTTAAGTCAGGTATTAGGGCAGGGCCCCAGATGTCTATGTATATGAGTTGCAGGGGAGCAGTATATAAGGTATTTGAGGGAGGATAAGAGAGTACATGAGACTTTCCAATACAGCAAGAACACTACAAAATTCTTGCTTATTTGTGGAATTTTTTAATGGGGTTATTATAAACCTCCATAATATATTTTAATGATGACAATTTGTAAAACCTCCTTAATTCATTAAAAATAACTCCCACAGTTTAAACAATACTAAAAAAATTTTTAGCCCAAATAAATATTAGCCCATAACAAAAATTGAAAAAAAAAAGAGCATTCAGAAGAGGGGCTTCGAGCGAGAAAGAGATAGAAGGAGAAGGACCTCTGTGAAACCCTAAAATCTCGATCTCCTTGCCGTCGCCATTCATCTCCTTGCCGCCGTCGTTTCCTCCGTCAAAGCATTGCTGGTGGAGTTATGAATGGAGGACAAGGTGATCGTGGAGCCTCTGAATTTTTGTTGACCTCTCAGAGTGACGATTTGATTCAAATTGAGATTATAGGATGTACAAAAGAACCTGCCGAAAAGTTGTCTCGACCAATCGGATCCAACTTCGGTAATATTCTAACTCTAGATTTCATGCTACATTCATAACTTGAAATTTCTTGCAAAGTAAAAAATTTTAAACATGTGAAGTGTGTTTCTTTCTTCAGTGCTTCTTTCCTCATAATATGGTCTAACATATTGAGACTCCATTGTTTCTACTAAATGCAGCGTATGATTCGTGGCAGGTAACCTTACACTACTTCCATCCCTCAATTGAAAAGCTACACTTGACAGTTCTATCGAGAATAATACCTACTAGAAAAATATTATATTTACTATAATTCTTTAAATAATGATGTAATTCTTTCTTGGAAGTTGCCAGTCTTGTCTGGGCTATGCCCTTGAATATTTTTTTTGTGTCTCTTTATATATATATATATATATATATATATATATTAGCTTTTTGTCATGGCTCCTTCAGAAATTATTGATTATTGAACTACTGTAATTTGGTATTTAATTTTGTGCAGGATAATTTTGGTAGACTGCATGATAGGAGCAAAGAAATACCCAAAGTAATGAAGCAATTTGGTCGCCTTTTTCCAAATAGAATGACTATACAGTTGCCTCAGGTATCACCATAGATTAATATTATTGTACAATTTGTTTGGTTGCCATCAACAGCTCATGGATCAGTTCTAATTTGAAACTTGTATAGGATGAGACCTTGTTTTCTGATTGGAAGCAGCAACTAGAGCGTGATGTCGAGATTATGAAAGCTCAGTCTAATGTTGTCAGCATCCGCATGGTGAGCCTTCAAACATCTTCTGTCCTTTATTTAATATGCCTTTATTTATTTATTTTGTTTTGTTTTGCTATTCTCCTTTTTTTTATTGAATTTGTTCAGTGACTAGTATGTTGATTGTCACTGTACACTAAATGCTCTGGCTTACCAAACAAAGCGCATTCGATGATATTGGAGCTTTGGAAAATGTGAATGATGCCTTGAAAGAATTGGTCATGCTTCTTCTTCAGAGGCCGAAATTATTTTGCAAAGGGCAGCTGGCTAAGGTAGAAGATTCTCTTTAGTTGCATCTAGTGATTTGTCAAATACTTTTTTATGTAGATTATGTAATGTCTTCAGCATCTGATATAATTACTTTGTTATTTGTATATTTAGCCTTGCAAAGGAATATTGCTTTTTGGCTCCCTTGGAACAGGAAAATTTATGCTTGCAAAAGCTGTATCAATCGAAGCTGGAGCAAATTTTATCAACATTTCAATGTCCGGTATTACTTCGAAGGTACTAAAAGTTTTACAAATTGAAATTTCTATGTTCTTTATGTGCTTAAGCAACACGGTGATATCATTTTTGTTTGTTATAGTGGTTTGGTGAAGGAGAAAAATATGTCAAATTAGTCTTTTTACTGGCCAACAAGATTGCTCTAAGTGTTATTTTCATTCATTAATGTTATTAGTTCATTAATGTCTGCTCACATGAATTTGCTTCAGTTATTTTTCATTTTGTCTTGTATTGCATTTTATGTTGTTTGAATTTCGAATCATATGTTGCATATGATGGTTATTGTTTTAGTATTTTGATATTGGAGTAAGACATTATTGGCCATGTCATTGCTATATTTTATGGATAAGAAGTTAGTAGTTGTTCTCAAAATAAATAAAAGCTTTTATTTTATTTTAACTATTTGTCTCTTTCTAATTATTTTTAATTTGAGAATATGTAAATGAGACGAGATTAATGAATAATTTGAAATTAAAAATAAAAAAAATTACAGGATTTGTGGAGGTTTGAAAATCTCACAAAATAGTTAATTTTTGTTAAATTAAAAAATAATTTGTGGGAGTTTTAAATTGCCACAAAAGTGATTTAAAACTACCACAAAAGTTTAATATAAAATCCCCCACTAAACACATACAAAACCCCCACTGAATAGATTATGGAGGTTTTTAAAAACTCCCACAAAAGACCTCGTGGCACCTCAAATTTTGGGGATTTTAGAAACCCCCACAAACCATTTGGTGGGGTTATAAACCTCCACAAATAAGGAAAAAAACTGCCATAAATAAACAAAAACCTTGTAGTGGAAGCACAAGATTTTTTATTTAATGAAACAACAATATTACCAAGATTTCAGCACAGAGGAAACAACATTATTTGCTGGATGACCTAATCTATTGTGCCACAAGAGAAATTGATCAGTAGTGGACACATTTAAGGAAAAGGCAGCTGTGTTATTTGATGAAGTGAAAGATGGAGTGAAATTGAGGAACTTGTACATTCCCTTGTCAACTTTTTTCTGTATAACAATCTCTTTAGTTTCTTGAGATTTCACACAGCAGCCATTAGAATGAAATTCAAAATAGACATCATTGTCACAGCAGAATTTATATACACTAAATAAGTTCTTAGTGATATCAGGCACATATAGTAATTTGCTTAACAAGAATTTTTTATTGCTCAAATCAATTTTAAAGAAAGACTTTTCAACAAGGTTGATATGCAAACCTGATCCGTTGCCTATGATCACTTGGTCTGCACCTTCATACTTCTCACCTTCAATTAGATTTTGCTGGTGTGAGGTCATATGGTGTATAGCACCTGAGTCTGGAAACCAGCCTTGATCTTGTAATGTTGCAGGTGTGGCCAATACATTGCTCAAGTTGGCTTGTGATGCTTGCAGAGTTTGTGAGTTTGTGCCTTCATATTGAGTTCTAGAGCCTTCTGCTGGATCATACCTATACCAGCATGTCTTGGCAGTGTGTCTAGGCTTGTCACACACTTGGCAAATAGGCCTATTACCATTAAACATTCTTGAACCATTATACTGCTGCTGCCTTTCATTGTTGAATATTCTTGCCCCTTCAGCACCACCAAAACTTGGATTATTGTAAGCCTGAGTTCCAAATCTAGAATTATTGTCACCAGATTGACCATTATTATAGAAGTTTCTACCACTTCTCATCTGTCTGCCACCACTTCTACTTCTGTAATCTCCTCTAAAGCCACCTCTTTAGTTAAATTTCTAAGAGTAATCTGGTGAGCTTTGTGCCACATTTGCTTGTATAAACGACTCTGGTTTTCGAAACCTCTCTAACATACTTTCATGAGTTAATAGCAAAGCCTTTAATTCTCCAACCGAGATGCTCACTGGTCTTGCCACTACTGAGGTGATTACTGAGCTATACTCTTCGGTTAGTCCATTCAGAATAGCATTTACATGATCACTCTCACGCATTGGTTCTCCTACTGAAGCTAAAGCATCAATTGTTCCTTTTAATGCTAACACATACTCATTTACTGAGTTTCCTATCTTAATACTGCTCAACCTGTGTTTCAATTGCATTATTTTTGCTTTGATTTGTGAAGAAAAGTGATCTTCTAACCTTTTCCAAACTTCATACGAATAGATGCATCCTACCATTTGAGTGGTGAACGGCTTTGTCATTGAAGCAAGAAGCCACGATTTGAGAAGCGCATCTTGTCTCTTCCATGCAGCAAACTCTAGTGTTACATTTCCTGATTCATCAAGCCTCAACGGGATTCCTTCTCCGGTAATATGGTGAAGCAAATTTTGGCCTTCGATCGTTGATTCAGCCTAGTTTTTCCACTGCAAGAAGTTGTCATCGTCGAGTTTCATTGAAATTGGGAAAGAGGTGAAATTTAGAGCTGTGTTCAATTGATTCATTGAGTTTTCAGATCTTTGACTTTCACTTGCCATTGAACTGAATGAAAGAAAGCTCTAATACCATGAAAGGTACCAGGCTCAAGTAAGAGAAAGAGTAGACAGAAAAAGAATTCAAGAAAGGAGAGGGAGTACAAGCAAAGTATGTGTAGAGAAGAGAAAGAAGATTTTGGTTGAATCTGAAGTATATTGGTAAAATGAGTTCCAATATCACGCAATAATAGCTTAACTCTAACTACTTATAGCAGTGGAATTACAGCTGTCGCAAACTAAACTAATCACTAACAAACTAATTGACGTGCTTAATTACAATCAACTAACTAACAAATTAATCACAAGCTAACTAATTCTATTTACACTAATTTAGCATCAGCTAATATCTATCAACGTACAAATTAATTAACTTTAACATTTATATATCTTATTAATTTTAGTACTTCTGAAATATAAACCGATATAATGCATGGGTAATTTACTAATTACTCTAGTAAATATATTCACAAGCCACACACACAAACCCGCAGGAGGGTGTGTTTGGCGTTCAAGTTACTTTCTTTTGATCTCTTCAATGTTTAATCTCCATTTTCCATTTTGTAGTATTCAATTCAACCCTTCAAAGTTCAAGTTTAAAATGTCAAGCCAAACATATCTTTTATTAGTAATTTAAGCAAACTCAAGTAAAATTCTTAAATAAAGGTATTAGATAAAAATACAATCATTAACGTGCTTTCTTCTCGTTAAACCTTTTGAAGTGTATTGAATTCAAAGAATTAACATTGTTCAATTCAAAGTCAGCTCAAAAACGATTTTTCTCATTCTAAAGTCTAAAGCAATACCTACCCTTATGATATTGCATTGGCAGCACACGCAACAACCTTATATATGTGTCAATGTGTGTCTGTAATCTTCATCAAATAAACATTAGTCATTTAGATTAAGATCTCTCACAGACTCTGATTTTATATACCATTAAGATCAACATAAGATACATATATACGAGGAACTCATCATGTCGTCATTCTCTCACAATTATAGGAGGTTCGTGTTGATAGCTATGGTGATGGTGTTGGTGATTTTGATTGGTTCTCCTAAATATGGAGAAGCATGGAGGCCATTACTACAAGATGAGTTCATGCAAATGCTTCCAAAAAGTTCTCCAAACCCATCAAACGGGGGCGGTACTAATGCTCATCATGGTTAGCCATAATAACCTAGGATTTTATGTTGTTGTTCCATGTTTTTCTATTAATTATTAATCTTGTTTATTATGTTTGTATTATGTATTTGTTAGTTTTGGTGTTAATTGGTGTAACGTTAATAAGCTTATTATCATAATGGACCTTTGCTGTAATCTTCTTCTTGGGAAATGAAAATAATGAAAAAAAAAAGTATTTTTCCATTTTAAAATATGAAAACGAGAATATATACAATCATTATACAATCCTCATTTTAGCTGTATTTTTGTTCTTGTTTCAAATTAAAAAATGTATATATATATCAAATTAAAGTAATTAATTAATTCAAGTTTTAATACTAAGTACAAAAATGTGTCTTATATATTAAAATTCAGTTAGCATAGTTAGTCAGTATACATATTTGTCTATATTTATACATATTAATTGACATGTTTTTCTAACTAAACAATCGGTAATTAGAATAATATCAAATTTATTATAGTAAAATAATTAAACCTGAAACAGACGAATAATTAAATTTTTTTATAGTGCTATGATAAAATTATTTTACAAAATTCTAGATATATACTTTCATATATACGTCGGGGCAGATTGGTGATTATAGTATGATGTGATAGGTGCTCAAATAACATTGCATCAATAAAAATAAATAAGATATTTGTAGTAAAAGTTATATAAAAATATTATTTGTGTATTAAAAATTAGTTATTAGATATTTGTGGGTATTTATACTATGCAAATAAAATTTAAACAACAATTTTATACTTTGAAAATTTAAGCTGTTAATTAGTCACTACTATTTAATTTATAGTTAGTTATTACTTATTAATTAGTAGTACTACACTACTACTTACCAAGTCCACACGTTATGTTCTTAACTTCTTATATATGCATGGTTCAATGCAGAAGTAATATTAATAATAAGAGTTTTAACTTTTATGCATCCATACTGT
>NC_029786.2:14935155-14938772 GCF_000816755.2 Arachis ipaensis
ATTTTAATTTTAATTTTTATCTAAATGTTTTTTTATCTTAAATTAGATACATTTTATCGATGTATTTCCTAGATCAAGCGACGATATGTAGGATTTTTCAATAAGATCAGAGTGCATAAATTGTTTATTTCAAGAATAAAATCCACGTACATATATACCATCCTTTGATTTGAGAAATGGATTTTAAAAACATGATTTAATTTTGAATTAGAGCCAAATTAAATTAAACTAATTAATATATTAACATTGCAAGTTGACTTTGGTAGACAAAGACAAAATTTATGAATGAGACCGTTGTCAAGCATAAGACATGTTAGTCCACACGTTCTTTTGTTAATTCAGAGCAAAATTAAGCATTAACAAACAGAGAAATATATATGAATGGAGTTTTTTTTTTAACAATTTTGTTAGGTAGACAACGAAAATTATAAATAATGTGAATAATTGACTATATTTCAGACCAATTAAATATAAATAAATTTAATTAATTTAAAATTTAAATTTTAAGATTAAAATTAACTCTTTTTTTTAATTTATTATTTACGTTATATTGTTCCAAAAAAATATTATTTCTTTATATTTTCTCTTTTTTTAATACTCATTATTATATAAATTATTTTCAAATATGGAACGTGATGAATAAACAACACGTACAAATTAATTAACTTTAACATTAATATATCTTATTAATTTTAACATTTATATATCTTATTATGTTAATACTTCAGAAATATAAACCGATATAATGCATGGGTAATTTACTAATTACTCTAATAAATATATTCACAAGCCACACACAAACCCACAGGAGGGTGTGTGTTTGGCGTCCAAGTTACTTTCTTTTGATCTCTTCAATGTTCAATAATCTCCATTTCCCATTTTGTAGTATTCAATTCAACCTTTTAAGGTTCAAGTTTAAAATGTCAAGCCAAACGTATCTTTGAACAGGCACACGCGCATACACACATATATATGATGGTTATTCTTGAAAATATCTTCATGTATTTGAGATGGATTATGTCCTTTCAAATAATTTTTAAGATTTTAATTACATTAAAATGTCTAATTTTAATTTTTTTTCAAAGCTACTAATGTCTCTTCCATATATATCTTGAGTTTCAAAAAGGTTTATTAAATCATTGTGATGAGTGATGACAAACATATTGGTTGGGTTAATTACGTTTATCACAATTAGATTTATGATTAATTGATTGATTAGCATTTAAAGATCAAATTGATCGAAGATCACAGTTATGAGATTACGGAAAAGTATGAGGAGCTAATGGAATATTTATACAATGTGTACAATGGAAGTTTAGAGAGTATTAGAGATAGAGTAAAGTATCGTTTTTGTCCCCAACGTTTGTGGTAAATCCTATTTGTGTCCCTAACGTTTAAATCGTCCTATTTGTATCCCTAATGTTTGTAAAAGTGATTCAATGTTATTCTGCCGTCAATTATACATCATGAACGCTTTAGTTTGAGTTTTAAAAAACTCTTCTTGAAGTTAGAATACAAATGTCTAGGATAGAATCGATGATCTACTCTGAAAAATAGCTCATCAAAAGTTGAAACTAATTTCTACAACATTTATATAATTCACTTTTCTAGGGACATAATTGAATCTAAACACATATAGTGTGTATAATATTAAAATCGAACACATCCAAGTGAGACCTAATTGAGAATGAATACATCCAAGTGAGAATAATTGAAAAATATAATTTGATTTGTTAGTAAAATTGATATTAGGATAACATTGAATCACTTTTATAAACGTTGGGGATACAAATAGGACGATTTAAACGTTAGGGACACAAATAGGACTTACCCCAAACGTTGGGGACAAAAATGATACTTTACTCTTAGAGATATAATCATTAGTGTTACCTTTTCCCATCAGCTGAAACTTTTGGGATGAGTGGTATCATGCATGGTATTAGAGCGCTAGATCCGAAAAGTCAAGAGTTCAAGTCTTGGTGAATCCCAAAATCAGTTTAAACTTTTGGGAAGATGTTTATTATCGCTAGTACTCGGATGGTTATTCTAGATAGTATGAGAGATGTTCATTTTGTAACTCAATAGCCCATTGTACACATTGTACAAATAGTCCATTGTTGTCTCCCTAGCGGGATCCTGAGATTAATAGTGTTGATTCACAACAACAACAAAACATTTGTATGACGGTTTTTTACTGCTTGGCAACAGTTTTAATCATTGCTAAATTTTTTTGCGAGTCTAAAAAAGTGTTGCAGATTTGAATGTCGCCAAGTGACATAGTGACGATTTTGGACCACTGTTGGTAAGGAATATCGCTAAATTGTTTGTAACGGTTTTGAAGTATAAAAGCGTCGCTAATTTATAACACTTGTTTAGGTCTTTTTATGTTGTCGTGACGATTTGAAATTGTCATTAAATTACTAAACCATGCAATAATTTTTTCTTATATTTTATGAGTGTTTCAAACCGTCACAGTATTTTTAGCAATAGTTTAAAACAGTTACTAAGTTATTAGTTCCTATGGCAGTTTTTTTTTTTTTAATATTTATTGACTTTTTCAACCCATTACAAATATATTTAGTGATGGTTTAAAACTATCACTAAATTACTAATTCCTTTAACATATTTCTCCTATATTTAGTGTGTTTTAAACGGTCATAATTTCTCCGGCATCAAAGTTTTCTTTTATTAAGTATTACAAAAATGATTTCCATAATAAAAAAATAATTTACATGTATATAAACACTAGTACTACATCAAAAAAATCTATCTCAATAAAATTTTCTACATCAAAACATTTATAGAATCATAAATCTAATTTATTGTTTATTTAATTCATAATTCATGTATCTATAAAGAACAAATACTACCATACACAATACAAATATATATTGTATCTATAACATAATTTATATTTCTAAGTGCTAAACAAATATATGATATTCAGCTCTTGGTTCATTAGTAGTAATGGATTGCATAGATTCTCTTGTGCAAGCAATAATCCAATTAGTTGAGAAGCACAAACACCAAAACCCATACCTCAAACATAATCTAGATGCTCTTTATATGCTAAAGTATTCTCACCTATTTGTTTTTACAAGTCTTCTTAGATGGAATTAAATAAAATCAAAACTAGACAAGCATTAATAGATTAATATTAAGTATTAACAAATATATATTAAAATTTTTATCCCAAGTAAATACTATATGACATAGGAGTTTTGCTTTTCTAGGACAAAGGAAAGGAAAGAGAGTATGGCTGAAAAGGAAAGGTTTTATTTTCTAAAATCAAGTACAATGGCCAAGTAATTATCACCAAAATGAGCAGAAGAATAATCCATCCCTGTTCAAAAAATCTTTAGAAAACAACAACAAAGAATGTACAAATCAAATAGAATCAAATTGCATGAATTATATATATATCCTCTAAACACACAATAAACTTGTATACAGAGATATTTTTTTATCTTTCAGGAAAAAAAATTCTACTTATGTAGTGGAAAATATGTATTAAAGATCTCACCTCTGTCCAGTTCTTTAATTTTTGACAAAAAATCTAGCATAATACAATGGTATGTAAAAAACTTTTATAGGATAATATAGAATAAAATAGTAAA
>NC_029786.2:14938958-14942714 GCF_000816755.2 Arachis ipaensis
ACTTAGTTAATATTAATAATAAAAAAGTTAATTCTCTATATTTTTTTCTAAAATAAAATAAAATATTTATTTTATTTTTTAAAATACCATCTTATCTTTATTTTAGGTTAGAGTATGATTTGAAGATACATGAATCAAGTGCTCACACGTTACTCTGTTTAGTGTTTAGAGAACAAACTTTTTACCCCTCAAATAGATATCTAAAGAATTGTAGCCTACCCAGCAATTGTTCCAATATCCAAGGTCATGCACCAAGGTCACCAACGGCTTTGTTATAACAGCTGAAAATTCATCCTGCATGATTGCACAATTCTCTTAGAATGACATTTGCAGAGAAAAGCATCATTTTGGTGAGAAGATAATAGTACCTGCACTTCTGACATATCCACCCCATCTGCATACTGATGATCTATTATCTTGGAAACACTCTCAGCCAGTTCACCGGCCTGCCATATGCAAGGCTAAGTAAAACTGGCATTTACTCGTCTTGAACTAAATTAAGCATGATAAAGAAATTTACTGACCGTTTTATGGCAATATTCGGCTGAATTAACAATGTAACAAATCACCCTTTCATCCCTATCAGATGTCTGTACAACAGTTCCCAAGAGTTTATAAAAAAATTTCAAATAAAGAAAGCTGTTTGATAAAATAGTAAGTTAATATGTAGCTTTAACTTCTGACAAATCACGAAAAGCGAATTCTTTACAAGATACCTTTATCTGTCCATCCATGCCTGTGGCAGCAGCAACAATTCCAGTACAATAAAACTTACAATATATTTACACACACTACAACAAAAAGTCATTTTTAATGACAAATTTTTAGTGGCAATAATATAATAGTTATTATATGTCTTATTTAATTTATGTTTTTGCGTCAATTATATATGTCATTATTACTATATGTTATAATGATAATTATATACTTTTTGTGGCTATTAAAAAAGTCTTTACCAACAATTATATATTTGCAGCTACAATTTTTTAGTGACAAAGTATAACACAGCTAATCATATATCTAATAGTTAGTAAATATATTAGCGGCTATGTATAGTATTGCTAAAAATAAAATAAATGGCCACTAAAAATGATTTTTCTAATAGTGATATATATTAGACCGGTTTTGAGAAGTAAATCTAAAATTTAATTTAATCCATGTGATTTGCCAAAAATATAATCCAATCAAATCTAAATTAGTGCTATTTTAATCGATTTTCGATTTGGATTAGATTGAATGAATTGGAGCTATGTTACGGTAGTTATGGTGTTTTAAAAGTATTGCTAAAATTAAAATAATTTTTTTATATTTTAGTAACATTTTTTTAACAACACTTTTTAAAAAGTGTTGCTAAATAAAAAATTACTTTAATTTTAAAAGCACTCTTTAAAATGTAAACTCCGATTAAATTAGTAGATAATTAGTCAATAAATTAGTTTTTAATAAGGAGGATTAAAAACGTAAATATTATATTAAATTAGGATAGAGCTCATCGAAACGAGAATTTTGACACCAATTTCGAAGAAAATGGTCCAAAATTGGACCGAACGGACCGAACCGGTTGAACCAGACCCGAATCGGGCTGTCGGTCCAACCGGACCAGCCCTTTTAAGTGAACCCAAGCCTTCGTCCCCCTCATTTCAACGTAAACGAAGCTGAAAGCTTCCCAGGGGAAAAGAAGAATGAAACATTCCCGTAACCCTCACGTAAATTTCCGATCCCCGTAACTTCTCCGTCCGAGCTCCAATCGCCGCACCATTTGCGGCCACGCGTCCACCGCGTTAAGCTCTACATTTCTACCGAAACAATTTTATAGGTAACTTGCTATTTCACTTCAGCCTCTCATTTCCCCCAATTTTCGAGTTTTGAGAAGGGGTGTTGAATTTATTTGATTTTTGATGTTTTAGGATCCAATTAGCTTGAGAAAAACGTTCACTCTTGATTATGTGAAGCTTGGGTAAGGTGAGGATGCGATAATTCTATTTTATTTTCATTGAATTTGAGCTTTGAGTATTAAATTGGATATATATGTGTTATGAATGTGTATTATGTTGTGAATAAATAATTGGAGCTTGAAATTGTGAATACTGGAACTTGGAGGAAGCAGATTAGTTGAGTTTTGAGGGGCTGTCTTGGTTTTGAATAAATAGCTTTGGTCGTTACGTGGAAATCGGCCAAGGTATGGTTTAGGTCTCTTGCATTTAATATATAATGTTCTGTGAAAACTTAGGCTAGACGACCATAGGATAAATTGGAATGCAGGTGTATGTTTAATGTTTAGTAATTTGTCGATGAATATATTTGGTTGAAGTTTATTGAATAATTAGTTATTAATTTTGGATGGTGAATGTTGTTATGTTAATTTGGAGAGAATTATGGTTGAATGTTATTGTTGATGAACATGGTTGGTTTGGTGCTTGTTGATTAACTAATGATTTGGTGAATTATTGATTTGAGGTATAACTATTGTGGAGGTTGTTGTGATAATGAGGTATTTTATGTTAAAAGCCTAGGATTTGTGAACTATGATTCTTAGTTGAATTTTGGGTTGTTGGATTTGAATATTGTATGAGTATAATTGTTTATCTGAGGTAGATTTATTGTGGTGATTGTTATGATGATGAGGAAGGGTATGTTGAATTGAAAAGAAAGTAGGTTTGGACCCGAAAAGGGTGGCAAAATTCGAGTTTTAGAGGAGATGCTGCTGAAATTTTATAAAAATTAGAGATTTTGTTTATATGATTATTTAAAAAGATTTAGGTTCAAAGGTTATATGGTTTGATTTTGAGTTATTAAGAAAATGAGCATGTTTTAAGTTTGATTCATTTAGAAAAGAATGAATTATATTTTGAATTGGAACTATTGATGGATGGAATGGGAGGTGTGATAATGAAGGATAAGGATTGAATATGATTGATTTATGATGAGGAATGAAATGCGATTGAGAATGATGTGGATGTTGATGAATTTTAATTGAATTATTTAAATGGCTTATGAATTTGAATAATCTGAGATACGAGATTCCCTGGATTAAGTGTTGTGGCTTGCCACCACGTGTACCAGGTTGAAAACTAGATACTCTGTTGACCCTACGACGTAAGTGTGACCGGGCACTATATAAATTCCCGGGAATGTTACCCCCATTGAGCAATATTGACTATATGAAAAAAAAGCTATGCATAGACTCTTGGGGATGCACGTCGGAGGACCGTCTAAGGACAATTCAGACTTGTCGGGTTGGCTGGATAACCGACAGATGAGCCTCATCAGCCATAGGACAGGCATGCATCATATGCATATTACTTGAATTACTTGCTTGTGCGTTAATTGGGTGTGCTTATCTGTATTTGTCATGCTAAATGTGTATTTGTTACCTGCAGTATTTGTAACCTTCTTGTGTTTGCCTTTATCTGTCTATTTGTTTGTGAAAATGCATGATGGAGTTGGAGGTATGGAGGAATGGCAGTATGAGATTTAGGTTTAAGGTTAAGTTAAGTCAGGTTTACATATTCTTAGAAAACCCACCTTTTATGGCTTCTGTTTAATACTTTAAGCTCTACAATCTGAGTGTCGGTGTTTTAGGATTGCCTCTGGCATTCCCAGGACCTTATATATTATGTGTGTGGCACCTTTACCATACTGAGAACCTCCAGTTCTCATTCCATACTATGTTGTTGTTTTTCAGATGCAGGTCGAGAGGCATCTCGTTAGGCGTATTGTTTTATTGGGACATTGGTGAGGCGAAGGTCTCAGGTT
>NC_029786.2:14942787-14948184 GCF_000816755.2 Arachis ipaensis
ATATATGTAAATATTCTCCGGCCAGTCTTGACTTCGCAGGCTGAGTCAGGAGCTTGTTATTTTGTATCTTTGGCACTCTATTCCTACTTCTGTCATCTTATGTTTAGTAGATATTGTAACACCCTACCACACAAAGCTTTACGCTTAAGTCGTAAAACAGAGGTGATGTGGTATTACGACCTCTAAAATAAAATAAGTACATATAATAGCAGAAGAATTGTAATATGCTAGGAGCCTTGAAGAATAGGGGGAAATAAAAATCGCACAATAAAGTGCAACGCTCAAGGAACGAGTTAACTTGCGTGCGTCGGTTATCCAGCCAACCCGACAAGTCTGAATTGTCCTTAGACTGTCTCCCGACGTGCATCCCCAAGAGTCTATGCATAGCTTTATCTAACTTATCCTATGGTCATCTAGCCTAAGTTTTCACAGAACATTATATATTAAATGCAAGAAACCTAAACCATACCTTAGCCGATTCCCAAGAATTATTCCAAGACAATTTTCCTAAAAGAACACAGCCCTCAAAACCTCAACTAATCCGCTTCCCCCAAGCTCCAGTATTCACAATTTCAAGCTCCAATTATTTATTTACAACCTAATACACATTTATAACACATATATACCCAATTTAATACTCAAAGCTCAAATTAAATGAAATTAAAATGGAATTATGATTTTCTTACCTTACCCAAGCTTCACATAAGCAAGAGTGAACATTTTCCTCAAGCTAATTGGATCCTAAAACATCAAAGAGTAAAGAAATTTAATACCTCCACTTAACTTCCCAAAAATTGGGGAAGAAGAGGCTGAGAATAAAAGAATGATTTACCTATGAAATTTTTCCAGTAAAAATGTAGAGCTCGACGCGGTGGACGCGTGGCCACAAACGGTGCGGCGATCGGAGCTCGGACGGAGGAGTTACGGCAAATTAAATTTACCGTGAGGGTTGGAAACGTTCTTCGTTTCTCTCTTCCCCTAAATGTGTTTCACGCTGCCTCTGCTGAATGGGGAAGAAGAGAGACTTGGATTCATTAAATGCTGGGCCAGTTGGGCCCACGGGCCCGGTTTGGGCCCGGTTCAACCGGTTCGGCCCGTTCGGTCTAATTTTTGACCGATTTTTTTGAAATTGGTGTCAAAATTCTCGTTTCGATGAGCTCTATCCTAATTTAATATAATATTCACATTTCTAATCCTCCTTATTAAAAACTAATTTACTAACTAATTTAACCGGGGTTTACATCCTACCCACCTAATAAAGAATTTTGCCCTCAAAATTCAAATCTAGTTATCTGAAAAGAGATTTGGATAGTCCTTTCGCATATCTGATTCGAGTTCCCAGGTATGTTCCTCGATACCAGCTCGACTCCAAGCTACTTTTACCAATGATACTTCCCTTCCCCGTAATCGTTTAACACTGGTGTCATCAATTCTTACCGGGGCTATTGGAAGTGTTAGATCTTCTCTCACTTGGATTGGTTCTGGTTCTAGAACATGACTTGCATCAGGAGTATACTTCCGAAGCTGTGATACATGAAATACATCGTGCAAATTCGAAAAATACGGCAGTAAGGCAATTCTATAAGCCACTAGTCCAATTCTCTTCAAGATCTCAAACGGTCCAATATAACGGGGATTTAATTTCTTAGTCTTAAAAGCTCTTCCCACTCCAATGGTTGGTGTAACTTTCAGAAATAAAGCAAGTGTCATAGGACCATCCTCATCATTATTATTCCCGTAATTACCCTGATTTATCTTATTATCCAGTGCCTCGGCTATTGCCTGCATAGCTACAGCCATATTTCCCAGAGTAGCCATAAAGTCTACTGGATCATTCCCTACCGGGCTAGGAGTAACGATGCCTATCCTACCTCTACCTCGCCCGCGACCGCGTCTGCGAGTCGACATCTGGTCCTTATACACACTAAACAAGTGATATTAAGTTGATCAGTCTCAATATCGCAGGTCTAATGCTTTAAGTTCCAAATGCATGCTCACAAACGTTTATGCCATATATATCAATCAGATATCCTAATAGCACATACACCCATATACAGAGAATGCACAGAAGCACAATCAGTCTGTCTTTCAGGCTCTATAGGAACGAACTGCTCTGATACCATAATGTAACACCCTACCACACAAAGCTTTACGCTTAAGTCATAAAACAGAGGTGATGTGGTATTACGACCTCTAAAATAAAATAAGTACATATAATAGCAGAAGAATTGTAATATGCTAGGAGCCTTGAAGAATAGGGGGAAATAAAAATCGCACAATAAAGGCGCAACGCTCAAGGAACGAGTTAAGCTTCACATAAGCAAGAGTGAACGTTTTAATTGGATTAATTGGATCCTAAAACATCAAAGAGTAAAGAAATTTAATACCTCCACTTAATTTCCCAAAAATTGGGGAAGAAGAGGCTGAGAATAAAAGAATGATTTACCTATGAAATTGTTCCGGTAGAAATATAGAGCTCGACGCGGTGGACGCGTGGCCACAAACGGTGCGGCTATCGGAGCTCGGACGGAGGAGTTACGGCAAATTAAATTTACCGTGAGGGTTGGAAACGTTCTTCGTTTCTCTCTTCCCCTAAATGTGTTTCACGCTGCCTCTGCTGAATGGGGAAGAAGAGAGACTTGGATTCATTAAATGCTGGGCCGGTTGGGCCCACGGGCCCGGTTTGGGCCCGGTTCAACCGGTTCGGCCCGTTCGGTCTAATTTTTTACCGATTTTTTTGAAATTGGTGTCAAAATTCTCGTTTCGATGAGCTCTATCCTAATTTAATATAATATTCACATTTCTAATCCTCCTTATTAAAAACTAATTTACTAACTAATTTAACCGGGGTTTACAGATATGGTTTTCTTAGCACGCAAGTCAACTCGTTCCTTGAGCGTTGCGCTTTTATTTTGCGATTTTTATTCCCTCTATTCTTCAAGGCTCCTAGCATATGATAATTCTTCTGCTATTATATGTACTCATTTTATTTTAGAGGTCGTAATACCATATCACCTCTGTTTTACGACTTAAGCGTAAAGCTTTGTGTGGTAGGGTGTTACATTATGGTATCAGAGTAGTTCGTTCCTATAGAGCCTGAAAGACGGACTGATTGTACTTCTGTGCATTCTCTGTATATGTGTGTATGTGCTATTAGGATATCTGATTGATATATATGGCATAAACGTTTGTGAGCATGCATTTGGAACTTAAAGCATTATACCTGCGATATTGAGACTGATCAACTTAATATCACTTGTTTGGTGTGTATAGGGACCAGATGTCGACTCGCGGACGCGGTCGCGGGCGAGGTAGAGGTAGGACAGGCACCGTTACTCCTGCCCCCACAGGGACTGATCCAGTAGACTTTATAGCTGCTCTGGGAAATATAGCTGCAGCTATGCAGGCGACAGCCAAGGCACTGGGTAATCAGATAAACCAGGGTAATCATGGGAACAATAATGATGAGGACGGTCCTATGACACTTGCTACATTTCTGAAAGTTCGCCCTCCAACCTTTAGGGGAACCTCAAATCCCACTGATGCAGATAATTGGATTCAGGCTATAGAAAGGGCGTTACTGGCACAACAGGTTCCTGAAGAGCAATGGGTTGAATTTGGAACTTATCAGTTGCAAGGTGAAGCTCAGTATTGGTGGCAGGGAACCCGACGTATCCTGCAGCCTGATGGTGCTGCGATTCCTTGGGAGGTTTTCCGAACAGAATTTTATAAGAAATACTTTCCTAATTCAGCCAGAAATGCCAAGGAACTTGAATTAATGCAGTTAAAGTAGGGACAAATGACTGTTGCTGAGTATAGTATCAAATTTGAGGAGTTATGTCACTTTTCTCGTATCTGTCAAGGTGCGCCTGAAGATTTTACTGAATGGAAGTGTATTAAATATGAGGGAGGTCTTCGTTGCGATATTCTGAGCTTCGTTACCCCAATGGAGATTAGGGTGTTTTCTGATTTGGTAAATAAGAGTAGGGTGGCTGAAGATTGTGTGAGGAAGGCGACAGCAGAGAAAGGGAGTTTGAGGGTGCCTTTTCAGAGGCCTTCAGGGAGAAACTTTGCTCCGAGAGGTAGGAATTTCAAGCGTGGAGGTTTTGTTCCGTAGCAGACTCAGGGTCAAGGTAATTACAGAAGGCCGAATATTACTACTAATTAAGGAAAAAGGTTTGGGAAGCAGCCACAGCAGGATCTGAATTGTTAGAAGTGCGGAAAGTATCATCCTGGAGTTCCGTACAGACTAGGACTTGGAGTGTGCTATTCCTGTGGACAGCCCGCGCATATAGCCAGTAATTGCCCTGAGAAGAAGAAGTATGAAACTGGTAGGGTGCAGCAACCGAGGAGAGTATACACCACTTCTACCATTGGTGTTGAGGGATCTAAGACACCGATTAGAGGTAATTATGAAATGGCTAGTAAAATCTTAAATGCTTTATTTGATTCAGGAGCAAGTCATTCATTTATTGCATTTGAAAAGGCCCATGAATTAGGATTGAGAATGGTGGTTTTAGGTTATGATTTGAAAGTATATAATGCTACTCATGAAGCTATGGTGACTAGGATAGGATGTCCACAAGTTCCCTTTCGAGTACAACAGCGTGAATTTGTGCATGATTTAATTTGTTTGCCTATGACTGGTCTTGATCTCATTTTGGGATTGGATTGGTTATCCAAGAATCATGTTTTGCTTGATTGTTCTGAGAAGTCAGTACAGTTTATGCCAGAAGGGTCAGAAGCACCGGTTGTGGTGAATAGTTACTATTTGAATTCTATGATAATAAACTGTTCTGGAACCGAATGTCAAGGTATTATGTTATTAACTTCGGGAGTATCAGGTGATGATCATAGTTTAGAGAAGATTCCCATTGTATGTGAATTTCCATATGTGTTTCCAGATGATATTAATGAATTTTCACTTAACCGGGAAGTGGAATTCGCAATTGGGTTGGTGCCTGGAGCCGGTTCGATTTCAATTACTCCTTACAGGATGTCACCTTTAGAAATGGCTGAACTGAAAGCTCAGCTGGAAGATCTGTTGGGTAAGCATTTTATCCGACCAAGTGTTTCTCCGTGGGGAGCGCCAGTGTTACTGGTAAAGAAGAATGATGAAAGTATGCGGTTGTGTGTCAATTATCGGCAATTGAATAAGATCACTGTGAAGAATAAATATCCGTTGCCTAGAATCGATGATCTAATGGATCAGTTACAGGATTCCGGTGTATTTTCTAAGATTGACCTGCGATCCGGGTATCATCAGATAAGGGTTAGAGACGAGGATATTCCGAAAACTGCTTTCAGGACGCGTTATGGTCATTATGAGTATACAGTGATGTCTTTTGCGTTAACTAATGCCCTGGCAGTATTTATGGATTATAGAACAGGATTTTT
>NC_029786.2:14948213-14962839 GCF_000816755.2 Arachis ipaensis
TCTTTTGGGTTAACTAATGCCCCGGCAGTATTTATGGATTATATGAACAGGATTTTCCGACCGTATCTGGACAAGTTTGTTATTGTCTTCATTGATGACATTCTTGTTTACTCTAAGTCTGAAGAGGAACATGCTGAACACTTGCGAACTGTGCTGCAAATTCTGAGAGACAGGAAGTTATATGCTAAGTTATCTAAATGTGAGTTCTGGAAGAGTGAAGTGAAGTTTCTTGGCCACGTGGTGAGTAAGCAGGGGATAGCTGTGGATCCTGCTAAGGTGGAAGCAGTGATGAATTGGGAGCGACCAACTTCAGTGACAGAGATCAGGAGTTTCTTAGGTTTGGCGGGGTATTATCGCAGATTCATTAAGAGATTTTCACAGCTCGCCTTACCTTTAACTAAATTGACTAGGAAGGATACGCTTTTTATCTGGACTCCGGAATGTGAAGAGATTTTCCAAGCATTGAAGCACAGGTTGACTACTGCACCTGTATTGGTATTACCTGAACAAAGTGAACCGTTTGAAGTGTATTGTGATGCATCTCTGAAAGGGTTGGGGTGTGTTCTGATGCAGCACCAGAATGTTGTAGCATACGCCTCATGGCAGTTAAGGCCGCATGAGATGAACTACCCGACACATGATTTAGAACTTGCTGCTATTGTGTTTGCTTTAAAGATTTGGAGGCACTACCTCTATGGCGTTAAGTTTCTTGTTTTCTCAGACCATAAGAGTTTGAAGTATCTTTTTGAGCAGAAAGAGTTGAATATGCGTCAGAGGAGGTGGATGGAGCTTCTGAAAGATTATGATTTTGAATTGAATTATCACCCAGGAAAAGCGAACATTGTGGCAGACGCTTTGAGTCGGAAGTCTTTATATGCAGCTTGGATGATGCTACGGGAGGAAGAGTTACTGAAGGCATTCCAAGGTTTGAATTTGGGAATTAGAGAAGAATCTGGAATCCTATGTTTGAGTCAGTTGCAGATTTCAAGTGATTTTAAATCAGAACTTCTGAGGGCTCATCGAGACAGTGAGGCGTTACGTAAGGTATTACCAGCAGTCGAACAGGGGAAACAGTGGAAAGTGTCAGAAGGACAGGATGGTTTGTGGAAGTTCAATAACCGAATTGTTGTGCCAGATATTGGAGACCTGCGACAGAGAATCTTGAAGGAAGCTCATAAGAGCGGGTTCTCAATTCATCCAGGGAGTACTAAAATGTACCAAGATCTGAAAGCGATGTTCTGGTGGCCAGGTATGAAGAATGATGTGGCATTGCATGTATCTAAATGTTTAACGTGTCAGAAGGTTAAAATTGAGCATTAGAGACCATCAGGGACCCTTCAGCCTTTGGAGATTCCACAATGGAAATGGGAGAGTATTGCAATAGATTTTGTGATAGGTTTGCCTAGAACCTGGTCTGGTTGTGACGCAATTTGGGTGGTTGTGGATCGACTGACAAAATCAGCTCACTTTCTTCCTATCCAAATAAGTTGCACAATGGAGGAATTGGCTCGAATGTATATCAAAGAGATTGTCAGGTTACATGGTGTGCCTTCTACTATTATATCTGATAGAGATCCCGTTTTACATCAAGGTTCTGGGGAGCTTTTCAGCATGCATTTGGGACTCAGTTAGGCTTGAGTACTGCGTAGCACCCTCAGACAGATGGTCAGTCAGAAAGAACTATTCAGACCTTGGAGGATATGCTAAGGGCTTGTGTTTTGGACCAGCTGGCGAGTTGGGATCGGTATATGCCATTAGTAGAGTTTGCTTATAATAATAGCTATCATGCGAGCATCGGAATGGCTCCATATGAGGCTCTGTATGGCAGAAAATGTCAATCTCCATTGTGTTGGTATGAAACTGGAGAAAGGAGTTTATTAGGGCCTGAGATGATAGCTGAAACGACTGAACAGATAAAGAAGATTCGTAGTCGAATGCTTATAGCCCAGAGCCGCCAGAAGAGTTATGTTGATCAGAGGTGAAAGCCTTTAGAATTTGAGAAAGGGGAACATGTTTTTCTGAAAGTTACACCAACCACTGGAGTGGGAAGTATTAAGACTAAGAAACTAAATTCCCGTTATATTGGACCGTTTGAGATCCTGAAGAGAATTGGGCCAGTGGCTTATAGAATTGCCTTACCGCCGTATCTTTTGAATTTGCACGATGTGTTTCATGTATCGCAGCTTCGGAAGTATACTCCTGACGCAAGTCATGTTCTGGAACCAGAACCAATCCAAGTAAGAGAAGATCTAACACTTCCAGTAATTCCAGTGAGAATTGATGATACTAATATTAAACGATTACGCGAAAAGGAAGTATCATTGGTAAAAGTAGCTTGGAGTCGAGCTGGTATCGAGGAACATACCTGGGAGCTCGAATCAGATATGCAAAAGGACTATCCACATCTCTTTTCAGGTAACAAGATTTAAATTTTGAGGGCAAAATTCTTTATTAGGTGGGTAGGATGTAAACTCCGGTTAAATTAGTAGATAATTAGTCAATAAATTAGTTTTTAATAAGGAGGATTAGAAACGTAAATATTATATTAAATTAGAATAGAGCTCATCGAAACGAGAATTTTGACACCAATTTCAAAAAATGGTCCAAAATTGGACCGAACGGACCGAACCGGTTGAACCGGACCCGAACCAGGTTGTCGGTCCAACCGGACCAGCCCTTTTAAGTGAACCCAAGCCTTCGTCCCCCTCATTTCAACGTAAACGAAGCTGAAAGCTTCCCAGGGGAAAAGAAGAATGAAACATTCCCGTAAGCCTCACGTAAATTTCCGATCCCCGTAACTTCTCCGTCCGAGCTCCAATCGCCGCACCATCTGCGGCTACGCGTCCACCGCGTTGAGCTCTACATTTCTACCGAAACAATTTTATAGGTAACTTGCTATTTCACTTCAGCCTCTCATTTCCCCCAATTTTCGAGTTTTGAGAAGGGGTGTTGAATTTATTTGATTTTTGATGTTTTAGGATCCAATTAGCTTGAGTAAAACGTTCACTCTTGCTTATGTGAAGCTTGGGTAAGGTGAGGATGCGATAATTCTATTTTATTTTCATTGAATTTGAGCTTTGAGTATTAAATTGGATATATATGTGTTATGAATGTGTATTATGTTGTGAATAAATAATTGGAGCTTGAAATTGTGAATACTGGAACTTGGAGGAAGCGGATTAGTTGAGTTTTGAGGGGCTGTCTTGGTTTTGAATAAATAGCTTTGGTCATTACGTGAAAATCGGCCAAGGTATGGTTTAGGTTTCTTGCATTTAATATATAATGTTCTGTGAAAACTTAGGCTAGACGACCATAGAATAAGTTGGAATGCAGGTGTATGTTTAATGTTTAGTAATTTGTCGATGAATATATTTGGTTGAAGTTTATTGAATAATTAGTTATTAATTTTGGATGGTGAATGTTGTTATGTTAATTTGGAGAGAATTATGGTTGAATGTTATTGTTGATGAACATGGTTGGTTTGGTGCTTGTTGATTAACTAATGATTTGGTGAATTATTGATTTGAGGTATAACTATTGTGGAGGTTGTTGTGATAATGAGGTATTTTATGTTAAAAGCCTAGGATTTGTGAACTATGATTCTTAGTTGAATTTTGGGTTGTTGGATTTGAATATTGTATGAGTATAATTGTTTATCTGAGGTAGATTTATTGTGGTGATTGTTATGATGATGAGGAAGGGTATGTTGAATTGAAAAGAAAGTAGGTTTGGACCTGAAAAGGGTGGCAAAATCCGAGTTTTAGAGGAGATGCTGCCGAAATTTTATAAAAATTAGAGATTTTGTTTATATGATTATTTAAAAAGATTTAGGTTTAAAGGTTATATGGTTTGATTTTGAGTTATTAAGAAAATGAGCATGTTTTAAGTTTGATTCATTTAGAAAAGAATGAATTATGTTTTGAATTGGAACTATTGATGGACGGAATGGGAGGTGTGATAATGAAGGATAAGGATTGAATATGATTGATGTATGATGAGGAATGAAATGCGATTGAGAATGATGTGGATGTTGATGAATTTTAATTGAATTATTTAAATGGCTTATGAATTTGAATAATCTGAGATACGAGATTCCCTGGATTAAGTGTCGTGGCTTGCCACCACATGTACCAGGTTGAAAACTCGATACTCTGTTGACCCTACAACGTAAGTGTGACCGGGCACTATATAAATTCCCAGGAATGGTTCCCCCATTGAGCAATATTGACTATATGAAAAAAAGCTATGCATAGACTCTTGGGGATGCACGTCGGGAGACCGTCTAAGGACAATTCAAACTTGTCGGGTTGGCTGGATAACCGACAGATGAGCCTCATCAGCCATAGGACAGGCATGCATCATATGCATATTACTTGAATTACTTGCTTGTGCGTTAATTGGGTGTGCTTTTCTGTATTTGCCATGCTAAATGTGTATTTGTTACCTGCAGTAGTTGTAACCTTCTTGTGTTTGCCTTTATCTGTCTATTTGTTTGTGAAAATGCATGATGGAGTTGGAGGTATGGAGGAATGGCAGTATGAGATTTAGGTTTAAGGTTAAGTTAAGTCAGGTTTACATATTCTTAGAAAACCCACCTTTTATGGCTTCTGTTTAATACTTTAAGCTCTACAATCTGAGTGTCGGCGTTTTAGGATTGCCTCTGGCATTCCCAGGACCTTATATATTATGTGTGTGGCACCTTTACCATACTGAGAACCTCTGGTTCTCATTCCATACTATGTTGTTGTTTTTCAGATGCAGGTCGAGAGGCATCTCGTTAGGCGTCTGGACTCTCGAAGCGGAGTGGTTACAGGGTTATTTTGTTATGCTATGATGTATATATATATATATATATGTACTTGGTTTTCTCTCCGCATAACTTGTTATTTTGATCCTCTTAGAGGTTTATGGAGAGGTAGAATTGTGTATATGTACTTTTGGGTTTTGGATATGTATGTATATATATGTAAATATTCTCCGACCAGTCTTGACTTCGCAGGCTGAGTCAGGAGCTTGTTATTTTGTATCTTTGGCACTCTATTCCTACTTCTGTCATCTTATGTTTAGTAGATATGGTTTTCTTAGCACGCAAGTCAACTCGTTCCTTGAGCGTTGCGCTTTTATTTTGCGATTTTTATTCTCTCTATTCTTCAAGGCTCCTAGCATATGATAATTTTTCTGCTATTATATGTACTCATTTTATTTTAGAGGTCGTAATACCACATCACCTCTGTTTTACGACTTAAGCGTAAAGCTTTGTGTGGTAGGGTGTTACATAAAACGGTACTACAACATTTTTGGCCTAAGGTAACCCTTATTCGAAGTAACATTTAACAAAAGTTGCCTTAGATAGGCAAAGACAACATTTTTGACGTGTTACCTTTGAATAAGGCTAAGATAACTAAATTTTTGGCTACCCACAAAAATTGTTGTCTTTGATATCTAAAACAACACTCAATAAATGTTACGATATAAAATATTTAAGACAACATTTTTAAATAAAAAAACAACATTTTATAAAAGTTATAAAAAAAATTAAATAAATAACATTTATAAAAAGTTGCCTAAAATTATAAACAGTTACAAATTTTAGAGGGAAACTTTTCATATTCCCACCAATTATTTTTCAATCAAATAACTTAAAATAAAAAAAAGGAAAAAAAAGACACAATGCTCTTCATCAGTTCATCACTTCATTCCTTCATCACTTAGCTTCCTCATTTCATCAGAGATACAGTAACCCTAACATCATAACGCAGACAGCCACACCACCGATCGCGGCTCTCCTCCTCATCGACCGCAACTCTCAATCGCTTTCACTCCAAATGGCGACGGCGCAGTTCTCCCTTTCACGGTCGTCGGAGCGTTGCTCTCATCCACGGGCTCCTGCGCGGTGGTCTCCTCCACGGGTGTCGGCGCGGTGCTCTCCTCCACGGGCATCGGCGCGGTGCTGTCCTCCACGCACGCTGCTCCACGGCTCCCCCTCTTCCTATCTCGGCTCCAATTACAGGCCTGTCTCGCCTTCTCCTCTTTGCAAGGCCTGTCTCGCCTTCTCCTCTTCGAGAAACCCCTCTCCTTCTCCCGTTTCCACTTCTTCCCCTGTCTCGCCTTCTCCTCTTCGCAAGGGCTGTAACCCCCCTCCTCCTCCTCCTCTGCTTATTGGTAAGAAAGCTTCTTAATTTTACTATGAAATGAATATTCTGAATGTATTGATTGTGAATGAAGAATTGGGACTGTTCTGAAATTTAGTATGTAAATTGAATTTCTGAATGCATGTCTTTTTGGGGCTTCTCAGTAATTCTGAATTTAGGGGTTTGCTTTCAATTTTTCTGAAATTTTCATGTGGATCAACATCTTCCTGGTGCTTTTTCAGTTCCATCTTTTTGACCCTGGTTAAACAAATTCCCACTATTATATTTTTATTGCAGCTTCTATTCTTAAAGCTTGGTTAAGGTACGGAAAGAAGCAATTTGCGGTTGATGAGACCAGGCGTGATACTAGAGAATTGTCCAGTGCCTTCATGCTCTGAACCACCAGTATTGACTACTTGGTATGAACTTTTCTTATTGATTTTTCTCTTTTTCTTATCACGGAAGGAGTGGTACCGGGATTAGATGCATTGAAAACATGGTTGGGTGAAAGAGCAAGTGGACTGCTTAATGCAGCTTCCATTTGGGTGCTCTATGTGTGGTTGACACCTAATTAACAGTAGCAGGATTTGGTTCTTGTTCTAGTTCAAGATCCTCAAACGCGGTGTGAAAACTGAAAACACTACAATCTTTTCGTTTTTGTCGTTACCAAACTGATTTTTTTTTGTGGGTGATGGAGGTTTGGTGCACAAAAGGTATGGTGCACACTGAATTTTATTTGAATTGTTAATATACTGACACGTCATTTTGAATTCTTATTTTGCTGTTCTTTTCTGCCTTTCCTACAATTTTTGCCTCAAATTTTAATTCCCATGTAGGACACAAATAGAACTGTAATCTTTAAGGCCCTACACCAAGCGACTTGGATTTTCTCTATAACTTTTAATATGAACTGAGATAAAACAAAATTGGAAGCATATATCAAGTATAGAGTCATCTTTTGCTTCTTACTTAGATTTTTTTCAACATCAGGTTGGTAAGAAAGTTTCTTAATTTTACTATGGAATGAATATTCTGAATGCATTGATTGTGAATGAAGAATTGGGACTGTTCTGAATTTTATTATGTAAATCGAATTTCTGAATGCATGTCTTTTTGGGGCTTCTTAATAATTCTGAATTTAGGGGTTTGCTTTCAATTTTTCTGAAGTTTTCATGTGGATCAACATCTTCCTGGTGCTTTTTCAGTTCCATCTTTTTGACCCTGGTTAAACAAATTCCCACTATTATATTTTTATTGCAGCTTCTATTCTTAAAGCTTGGTTAAGGTACGGAAAGAAGCAGTTTGCGGTTGATGAGACCAGGCGTGATACTAGAGAATTGTCCAGTGCCTTCATGCTCTGAACCACCAGTATTGACTACTTGGTATGAACTTTTCTTATTGATTTTTCTCTTTTTCTTATCACGGAAGGAGTGGTACCGGGATTAGATGCATTGAAAACATGGTTGGGTGAAAGAGCAAGTGGACTGCTTAATGCAGCTTCCATTTGGGTGCTCTATGTGTGGTTGACACCTAATTAACAGTAGCAGGGTTTGGTTCTTGTTCTAGTTCAAGATCCTCAAATGCGGTGTGACTACTGAAAACACTACAATCTTTTCGTTTTTGTCGTTACCAAGCTGATTTTTTTTTGTGGGTGATGGAGGTTTGGTGCACAAAAAGTATGGTGCACACTGAATTTTATTTGAATTATTAATATGCTGACACGTCATTTTGAATTCTTATTTTGTTGTTCTTTTCTGCCTTTCCTACAATTTTTGTCTCAAATTTTAATTCCCATGTAGGACACAAATAGAATTGTAATCTTTAAGGCCCTACACCAAGCGACTTGGATTTTCTCTATAACTTTTAATATGAACTGAGATAAAACAAAATTGGAGGCATATATCAAGTATAGAGTCATCTTTCAATTTCGGTGGATGTATCCTCCCGAAAGATACATGTGTACTTTGAAGTCCTATGTTCGAAACAGAAGTCGTCCTGAAGGATCTATTGCAGAGGCATATTTGGTTGAAGAATGTTTGACATTTTGCTCGCGTTACTTACATTCTGGTGTCCAAACAAAATTGAATAGACAACCCAGAAATAATGATGCACCTAATAATTCTATGATGGAAACTACAGATGCATTTTCGAATCTATTTCCAAAAAGAGGTGTTCCTTTGGGTGCAAAGAAAGGTGAACCTTTTCTCCTTGATGACAAGTCCCGAGAGCAAGTTCATAGCTACATATTATTGAATTGTCACAAGATAGACGACTATGTTAGGTAACTCATACTAATTCTACTATATTTTGGTATTTTAATTAGAAATTGATAGGTCTGTTTTATACTTACAAATATTATACTTTTGAGTTTTAGTGAGCATGAGACTTATCAACAAGGAACACGATGGATGAGAGCTAAAAACCATAGCAAAAACTTTCCTACATGGTTTAAAACACGTGCTTTGCGGCATGATGTTCCAAATTGGATAAAAGAGCTCTCTAGAGGACCAACCCAATGTGCAAAAAGATATTCTGGTTATTTTATCAACGGATATAGATTTCACACTAGGCAACGTGAGGTAAGACGCAAGACACAAAATAGTGGTGTTACTTTAGTAGCATTAACGACAAGCTTTGCAAGCACAAAGGATGCAAATCCAATTCATGAAAACGTTTCTTATTATGGTAGAGTGAATGATATCATTGAGTTGGACTACTATGGAAATTTTAAGGTTACATTGTTCAAATGTGATTGGTATGAGGCTAGGGAGGATGCTTATGGCTCGACATATGTGCACTTTAACAAAAAGTGCTATCAAGAAGAGCCTTTTGTATTGGCATGTCAAGTGCACCAATGCTTCTATGTGCAAGATGCATTTGATAAAAATAAACATTATGTAATGAAGACTGTTCCAAGGGACCTATTTAGCATAAGTGATCAAGTTGCCATTGATGCTGAAGATACTTATGAAAATGAGCCATTTGATAATTCGACGGTTCCTTCTATACCTAATGATGATGGTGAAGTAGACTTGGTAAGGAATGATTTGAATGAAGTTCTGGTCGATGTCGCAAAAGAAGTCTATTTTTCCCAAGAGTATAACACAGGATCGGATGAAGAATATGATTCTAAAGACTTTTGAGTGACTTGTTTCCCTCTTTTATGGTATATAAGTCAAATTTATCGCTTTATGTTAGCAGTTTTCAACTTGTTTTTCCTCTTTTATGTTCTGATTGTTGCTTCTTAGAATTTTCTGAATTTTTCTACATCTTGATTATGAGTTTGTGTGGGACATATTTTTCTGCATTTTGAATTTTTCTGCATTTTGAATTTTTCTGCATTTTTCTGCCTTTTAAGTGAAGAATATGATTCCGAAAACTTTTTGAGTTCCTTGTTTCCCTCTTTTATGGTATATAAGTCAGATTTATCGCTTTATGTTAGCAGTTTTGAACATGATTTGCTGAATATTGTGATATAGAATTTGGTAATTGTTTGTTACGGTTTACCTCTTCCCCTTATTAGATGCATATGCAATTGTATTTACATGGCTGTTTTAATATTTTTATACAGCAACTTAATGGAAAACGGAGCAACTTCAAAGAGGAAAAGACTGGTAAAAAAGTATCAAGCTCATGCAAAAGTTAAGGAATTTGAAATGAAGGAAGTATCTTCTGCTGCGAAACTAGTTCGGAATTTTATAACCAAAGGTGATAAAGGAAGTAATCAAGCCAAAATAGCACAACAGCCCAGGAGAAAAATTTCAGAAATTGGAGACAAATATAGTAGGGAGAATTCAATGGAAGGGAGAAATAAAACACTTGTAGACAATGTTATGAACCGGTCTTTGAGGTCTTCCCAAAACCAAGTGAGGAGTAATGTTCAACTAGAAGAACAACTAATTCCTAAGAAGATGAAGAGTAAGGCAAAGTGTCCAGCAATGGCTCTTGATGCCTTTTTACATACAGAAGGAGTAGAAGTGGAAAGAGAAGAGGAAGATGACTTTGAGTCAATTGGTGAGGATGCTGGAGCTACTGAAAAAGAACCAGCTAACTTGACAAACTTAAAAAATAACTTAAAGCGTCCAGCAATGACTCTTGATGCTTTTTTGGGTGACCAAGAAATTCATGTGGAAAGAGAAGAGGAGCATAATGAAGTTCCAACTTCTGAGGATGCTAGATCTAGGCCATCCCCAAATAATGGAGAAAATGTTCATATCCCGTCTGAGGAAGATTATATTGGTGAACATGAAAGTGACAATTTTGATGTAGAAGGAGATCAAGTTATGGAAGAGGCTCATGTAGAAGGTGATGTAATTTAGTTTGTTGTTATTTGTTTTACATTTTCTTTTTATCTATGAGCATGGGGCTGCCCTTTCCATACCTAAAGCTTGTACTATTTCTCAATTTTTAATTTAGATACTTCAAAGGTTAAAAAGACTCGTGGAAAAACAAGATGCCTAAAGATTTATGCAAGAACTTGGGAAGAAAGGGAGGAAGTGACTTTTGATCAGGGAGCAGCCGTGGGGCCAACAGCTCAAAGAGTGAAGGATTTAACTAATTTTATTGGAACAATGGGAAGGAATAGTGATTTTATTACCTTGATGTACACTAATTGGAAAGCTGTGCCTAAGCAAATCAAAAAGCGCATTTGGAAGTATATTAATGTAAGTTCCATTTATCTTTATGTTTATGCCATATGTTAATAATTATTTTATGCATATGATATGATGAAATTGATGTGTTTGTAGTCAAAGTTCATTCTTCCAAAATCTTCAAAGTTATGGGTGATGACTGGTGTTCAAGGAGCATGGAAGCGTTACAAAACAAGAATAAAAAAGAAGCATTTTGAACCCTATTCTGGAAATATTGAGGATATGTTGGTGAATCGTCCTTTGGAAATTCCAGAAATACAATTTCGGAAGCTAATTGCATATTGGAGTATTCCAACTGTCAAAGTGAGCTAGAGGATTTCAATTATTATTATTTGATATGATCAAGTATAATTCTTTCAATTTTTATATTTTTTTCATCATTGTTTATTTTAAACACAGGCTATGTGTGTTATAAATTCTGAAAATCGCAAGAAGCAACAATGGAGGCATAAAATGGGCCCAATCAATTTTGCAAGAGTGTGTGTTAATTTGGTAAGGTCACATTTGAGTTAAAATTCTCTACTTGTTACTTCTCCCTAATTTTAGTATGTTATGACTTTGTAATTGTTATCTTGATCTGTAGCGTGAGAAAAAAGAGAACAAAGAGGAACCAAATCAAGCTGAAATGTTTGTTGCAACTCGGAATGGACTAAAAGGGAAAACACTTGATGTAGAAACACAAGCTGTTATTGTAAGTTCCTCTATAATTTTCTTGTTTTAGTAGTTGTTTTATGACTGTCATGGATGCTATTTTTTTGCTGTTTTATACCTATCATGATTATTGTTATGGTATCTATTTTGCGACTGTTTCATGGCTGTTTCATGGGCTGTTTCATGGCTGATTTAGTTGCTGTTTTATGGCTATTTTATGCATATTTTATGGCTGTCATGACAGCTATTTTATGACTGTTTTATGGCTATCATGGTTGTTGTTTTAGTATCTACTTTATGACTGTTTTGTGGTTGTCATGATTGCTGACTTGCTGCTTTCTATGTTTTGTGGTATCTATTTTGTGGCTGTTTCATGGCTGATTTAGTTGCTGTTCTATGGCTATTTTATGTCTGTTTCATGGCTATCATGGACTGCTATTTTATGGTTATTTCATGGCTGTTTTATGGTTGATTTTATTGCTGTTCTATGACAATTTACAACCATGTTTTATGGCTATCATGGACTGCTGTTTTATGGCTCTTTTATGGCTATTTTGGATTGCTGCCCCTATTAGTTATCAATAGGTTTTTGGATTCTTTCATTGAATTTTTATCACTAAAAATAGACATATCATATATTTGTGTGTATAGGATAAACTTGATGATCTCCAAGAAGTTGGAGAAACTCCTACTAATGCATTTCAAAAAGTTTTTGGTAAAGAGAATCCAGGAAGAGTTCGATGTTATGGAAGAACTGTTACAAAAACTTCTCTTAAGAAAAATAAAGAAATAGATGAAATCAAAAAACAAAGTGAAGAGAAGGTAACAGCTTTAAAAACTGAATTAGATGACCATAAGCAACGACTGCAAGGATTGGAAGATATTGTGAAACTTATGTTGCAACAAACTTCTCCTGGTATGAATGTTGATGAAGCGCTTTCTCTCTTGCGATCTAAGCAATCGTCTGCAAATAGTGCACAAGATCCAAATTTAGTTCTTCGGCATTCTCCTCCATCGACTCATATACCAAATCATGAATAGGTATATGTATGCTAAATTGTTGTACCACTTGAGTATACATATTATTGTATAGCTGATGTTTTGACTATAATTATTTTGTTCATTTAAATTTGACTACAGCTTTCTTATTGTTGGAGGAAGTTTTCTGAAGACATAAAGACAATTCTTGCCACAATGGTGAAGCACAAAGTCTTCTTAGTTTTTAGTGGACAACTTAGTTTCTTTTTTGTTTAAGTTCATTAGCAGAAAAACATGTATTTTGCTTACTTAGGTTTATTATTTATTTGACTTGGTAACTTACTAGCAAGTATATATATGTTAATTGGTACTTGGAAGACCTTTCTATATATATATGCAATATATATTATTATCTTATTCAAATGCGGGTGTTATATATTCTTCAAATATCATATAAATATAACAAAGATAAAAAAAATATTATTTTAGATATTAAAAAAGAGAATCTAAGAAAAATTTAATAAGGTGTTGCTTTAGGTATTAAAAAAAGACAACTGTAAATAAACCTACATAAGTGTTGCATTAGGTCTATAAAAAAGGCAACTTAAAAAAATTTGGACAAGTGTTGCTTTAGGTATATGAAAATGCAACTTAAAAAAACCTGGACAAGTGTTGCTTTAGATGGAGGAAAAGGCAACTTGAAAAAATTTGTACAAGTGTTGCTTTAGGTATATGAAAAAGCAACTTAAAAAACTCTAGACAAGTGTTGCTTTATATATTAGAAAATACAACTCGTAAAAAGTGTTGCCATAGCGTTTCATATAAAGCGTTGTGTTTGGGTGCTCTAAGGCAACCCTTTCGCGGAGTTGCTTTATTTGCGGAAAAGGCAACGTTTTTTGAAGGTTGCCAAAAAAAGGGTTCCCTTTAATATACAAAAGCGTTGCCTTAGACCAAAGGTAACGGCCGTATAGCCAACCCCCAAAAAGCGTTGCCTTTTGTCGGAAAGTGTTGTCTTTTATCAAAGCAACACTTTCTCTTATTATAAGCAACGTTTTTAAAGGGTTGCCTCAGCCCGAATTCGTTGTAGTGACCAAATCTACCATAGTTACCGTATTCACAAACTATATATTTATATGGCTTTGATCATAATTTTCTGTAAGTTTCAATATTTTTGCCTTACATATCTAAGACATCAAAATCAGAAAGGAAAACATATATATAGCTAACCTTATATAGTTTTAGCTTAAGTTTTAACCTTCAATTCGAAATCGCCGGTAAGCTTCTATCTACTGAATTCAAACCACTAACATTATTCATCAATTCAAAGTCAACTCAAAAAAGATTGTTCTCATTCCCAATAGTCTAAATCTACCTACCCTTATGATATTGAATTGGCAGCACGCGGCAACCTTATATTTATATATATATGTGTGTGTAATATTCATCACACGTTGATCATTTCACTTAAGATCTCTCACAAATTTTTGGCTTAGCTTTCAAGCCCATCAAGATCAGACAACATAAGATACATATATACGAGGAACTCATCATGTCGTCATTCTCTAACAATTATAGGAGGTTCGTGTTGATAGCTATAGTGACGGTGTTGGTGATTTTGATTGGTTCTCCTAAATATGGAGAAGCATGGAGGCCATTACTACAAGATGAGTTCATGCAAATGCTTCCAAAAAGACCTCCAAACCCATCAACCGGGGATGATACTAATGGTGATCATGATCATGATTATCCATATATAACCTAGTTTTTTATGTTGTTCCAAAAATAAAGTGTCCCTTTTTTCTTAGTGGAAATTTTATCTTCCTTTTTAACATATATATATCTCATTCCTCAAATAATGAAATAATTATTTTCAACTGTGCCAGGTATACACGGCAATCCACCACCATTGCAGTGAAGACAAGACCAAAGAGAGCAAGGAAAAGACGTGCCAAGCTGGGTTTCTCTTCTCCGGATTGGAACACTATAAATCTCAAGAACTCTCTTCTCTTTCTAAGCTTTTTTGTTTTAATTTCTTCTCCTTTTGGAGATCCCCTCTTTTAGTTTCATGTGATGTTGGTTCTCCAATTTGGACCATGCTTCTCATTTAGCTGTATTTCTTTTTTCTTGTTTCAAATTAAAATGTTGTTTTTAGATTTCAAGAATTTATTAATTAGTTTTTTTTTTTTTGGTGACTTTATTAATTAGTTTATATAT
>NC_029786.2:14963593-14967112 GCF_000816755.2 Arachis ipaensis
CAAAAAAATTATTTTAAAATAAAATAATAAATAAATTATAAATAAACATCCCAAAATATAATTATAGTAAATATTAAATATTAAAATAGTTTTCAAATTTAAAAAACTACATTAAATGTCATCAATCAAATTCATATAATCTTATTAATATACAAATTCAAGTTAAATAGTATAAAGAAATTTCAAATATTAAATGTCAACATAAAGATTTATCAATCATCAAAATCTCAAGATATTCTTGTGAGTTTCTTTTTTTTTGGGATAATTATTTAAACATATTATGTAATTATGATTGTGATTTCAACTATTGTGCTAAAGAAACCTTCAAGTAACAAGGATATGTTGATGGTGGTGGTGTCTTCTGAGGCATCAATGTCTCCTCATCCAGCCCCTCCAATTTTTTCAGCTAAAGCCATAACAAAAGGAATGGTACCAGAAAATGAGGTAGTTAATGGATAATCAAATGAGAAGCTTTTTGTTATTGCAAGTGAAGATGAATAGGCCAATGCACAAGTTTGAATGTAGCAACTTAACAGAACTTAAGAGCAACAAAAGTTAAATACCAGCAACAAATAATCACTCTAAACCCTGAAATCAATAACTATTTCAATAAAAATTCAGAAACATCATACTTAAAAATTAAAAAACGGCAACAGCAGCATAACAAATCCATTTTAATCAACAATTTCAACAACACAAAATCAATTATTTAATTAATTTCAGATTCAGAAATCACAAATCAGAGTATCAGACATTCAAAACACTAAACCTTCACCCAGCAATTACAAACAAAGCCAGCAAAACCAGTACAACCAGCAACTACAAATCAAAGCCATTAGCAAATTTGAACAAAAAAATTAGGAGCCATCAGCAAAACCAGCAATTAGAAAACAAAGCCATCAATTACAAAACATTAAACCTTCACCCAACAATTACAAACAAAGCTAGCAAAACCAACATAACCAGTAACTACAATGATTAACCATGTTCTTAACCTAAAGCAGGAGCCATCAGCAATTAAAAACAGGAGCCAAAACCCAAGAAGAGTAAGTTTTCAGCATTAACAAAACAAGAAAACAGAATAAGTTTTCAGCATTAACAAAACAACAACACAAAGTAAGTTTTCAGCAAAACAGAGTAAGTTTTCTTAACCTAAATTCTGCCTACAGCATTCAATAATATTACAAAATAGAGTAAGTTTTCAGCAAAACAGAGTAGCATTCAGCAACAACCATTACAAAACAGCAGCATAACAACAACAGTGCCATAACAAAACAGCAGCATAACAACAACAGCACCTTAACAAGTCACTAATAAGAAATTCCAAATTTAATTAGCAATCCTATTCTTGTTTCGTGCATTTAATTACTCATAAACAAAACTTAACTCCACCTGAATTGTTAATTTAACCTTGGTCTTATGGAATCATAAATAGGAATACATTACATTGCTCTTTCTTCTAAAATTCAAGCAACAACACATGATTTCACAGTTTAAAATCTTATCACCAGCTTCTCTTCTAATTCATCTAGAATATGCGCAAATGCACTTTACAGTATCCAAATATCCAAATACTACAACTCAATAATCTCAAGTTCTCAACTCTCAAGGACAGCAACAGATATACAACAAAAAAAATTAACAACAAAAGATAGAAGCAGAACCATAATAGAATCAAACAAAATTAGTCAATCACTGTAAAAACTAAAATTCAAAATAGAAATTAAAGATAATAGAACTACAAATTATCAATCCTAAACCACAGACAACAATAATTGAAGAAGTTAAATGAAAAATCAGTAAATCACAAATTCAAAATTATTAATTAACAATATTCAACCATTATTCAACCTATTATTCAACCTCGGAATTCATAGATTAATTAAGAATTATTCAACCAATAAAGCCATAACAAGTTCAGAGATTATTCAACAATTATTGTTAAAAAAAATAGTAAAATACCTAGAAGAACAGAGCTGGCGACAGAGGCATGAACAGAACTGGCGACGAAAGCAGGAACAGAGCTTGCGACAGAGGAACAGAGCTACGCGACGGAGGCAGGAGGCGAGCCCGGCGACTGTGCTTCCACTGCTGAGAGTCTGCGATGTTAGCTAAGTGAGGGACGGATTGAGCTCTGAAGCTCCAACCGGCGACGACGTTAGGAGCAGTCTGGCGGCTGAACGAAAGTGAGGGATTGAGCTCGCCGGTGTTGAGAAGAATGGCCAATTCAAGGGTGATGGGAGGGACGAGAGAGGGAGTGTGTGCTGCGTTGTTGGAGAGTTGGAGGGAGTTAGGGTTGGTAGGGTTGGGGGTGTTTCACTGAATGTTAAACGGCTGCGTTTTGGCATTTTTGGGCAAAATAAGAAAACCGGCTGAGTCCCGGTTCGGTCCGACCGACCAATTCTCAACCGATTCAACAGTTTAAAAACGGTTTTAATTTTGGCAATTTTTAATGTTGAACCAAACCGTAAAAACCACCGGTTCGCAGTTAACCAGTCGGACCGGCCGGTCCGGTCCGATTTTCAGAACCTTGCTTTGCACATATTCAAATAGAATTTATCACATTTCACAATTTATTAAATGGAGTTTTTTATAAATTATGATGGTAACAATTTCAATTAAAATGTACATAAATTATATTTGTAATTTTTGTTTTTTTTCCCCTTAATATTACCCATAATAATAACAATAGTACTAATCATGCTAAATAACAAGATAATCATTAATAAAGATATTCTATTATCCTAAAGATTTTTAATTTTGTCTAAATACATACTAAGTATAAAATGAGAAATAGTTTAACTATTACAGAATAATATTTTTTCATAAAAATATAACTAAATTGCACTTAAAATTCAAATCACAATTTCTCTTCATCAGTGATAGTTAAAACTATATTTTAATGACTTGTTCTTTTATGAAAAGAATCTTAAAAATCAAATCTTCTTTCTTTAGTTACATTTTAAAAAAATCCAAATCATAACAAAATTTATATTCCCTCTCTACTTTTACTTTGAAAAACTTGAGGCAAAATTTGTTCACTTTACTTAAAGATAACATTACAATTCTAGTTAAGGCTAACATTACAATTCTAGTTAAGGCTGTTAAAATAGACAAAATCCATCGAGCTAACTGACTGACCTGTTTAACAATTTTAAATGCGCAAAATTTTTACTCTAAAAATAGGCCCGTGAAAATGAGTCGGTTAACTTTCTTAGTCCGATTAATTATCCGTGATTAAATGCACTGCTCTTCGAAGCAGGGATGGCAACAGGGCGGGTAGGGGCGGGTTTTTGCTCTATCCGATCTCATTTCGCCCTACAAAAAATCTGTATAAAACCCGTTCTGCCCTACCTGCGAGTAATAAAATGTTAAACCCTAACCCGCTCCTGCGGGTACCCGTCCCGCCCCTACCCGCTCCTATAATTATTAAATCCAACAAATAAAATAAAATTTTAAAAATTATATAACCACCATTTACATACATAACATAAATTAAAGTAAAGATTTATATATAAT
>NC_029786.2:14967236-14972773 GCF_000816755.2 Arachis ipaensis
ATATATAATATAATATTATTAATTATTTTACTAATTATTTTGTATATGTTATATATATTATATATACCGGGGCGGGTAGGGGCGGGTTTAACCTAAATCCGACCCCGCCCCGTCCCGCCCAAGAACCCACACCGTTAAAACCCGCCCGAGCGGGTAGGAGCGGGGTGAATACCCGCAGGTTCGGGTAGTATTGCCACCCCTACTTCGAAGTAAATGCACTAACGTATTTAGCCCATTTAATTTTTTTATTCCTTTTTTTAACAAACAATTCAAATATATTAACTTCTAATTAAAAGGGCACTAAGTTTGACCCAAATTTGATATTTTAATCCAAAACATAATTTTTTATTTTTAATTAAAAATTACCTATTTACACAAAATTAAAAAATTAAACATCTTGGCCCATTTCTTCCCATTGAATTTTTCTTAAATACTTTAAACTCCTAAGTTGGAGGTCCGTATATATTTGATGCATAATTGTTCTACTCATAAGGTTAAGAGTGAATTATCAACTCGCTTCTGTCTATTTTTCAGAATGATAACGCGATTTCTCACAATAAAAACGATCCATTTCGATTTCTATCTTCTATTTTTGTAACACAACGCAGTCTTTGTGGATGTTTCTCTATCAATTCTGAACAGAAAATGCTGATGTGTCAGGCTCAGAAATGGACATAGATTTAATTGTCTCTAAATTCAAATTAGTTAGGGATTTATTTATCTTTATTCTTTAAACAATATCTTTTTTAAAATTTTTTATTCATTATATTAATATTTTTTTAATAAATTATTAAATATATAATATAATAAGTACAAATTAATTAATAAATTATTCAAATTTAAAATATCATTTATTATGAATAATTCTCAAATATAATTTTTAAATATATAAATAATAAATATATATTTAATAAAATATTGAGAAAAGAATATATAATAATAAAAAATAATTTAAAAAAGATATTGTTTAAAAAATAAAGACAAATAAATCCCTAACCAATTTAAATTTAGAGACAATTAGGTCAATGTCCATTTCTGAACCTGACGCGTCAATGTTTCCATTTAGAGTTAACAAAAAAACACCTACAAGTACCGCATTATATCACGAAAATAAAAACAAAAATCGAAATAGATCATTTTTATTGTGAAAAATCATATTGTTATTATGAAAAATGGATAAAAGTCGAATTGGTAGTTTACTCTAAACTTAAACTTACGAATCGAAATAGGTCAAGTAATCTTCATTATTCTCGTAGAGAATTCAATTAGCGTGCTACTTTATTATATTATTTTAACTCATTTTAATTGAAAACTAAAACTATATTCAATTACTCTAATAATTATATTCACAAGCCACACACACAAATCCACAGGAGAGTGTGTTTGACATGCAAGTTACTTTATTTTGATCTCTTCTTTAATGTTCAATGTCCATTACTATTTTGTAGTATTCAATTCAACCTTTCAGTCTCCAAACTAAAAAGTCAAGCTAATTAAATAAATTTTTGAACCGGTGTGATAACACAACAAGAGTTTCAGCCCCATTTAAAGATGCTGAGAAAGGTTGAGGAAATAAAGAGGTTAGACCAAAATTAGTAAATGAAGGAGAAATTATCAAAGAGAGTAAAAAAAATTCTAAAATAAATGAAAGACTATACTAATTGATGAAATGTACAGTAAAAAATTATATTTGGGAGGTAAAGTGACTAGTTTATTAGAATGAGTAGAACTTATGATAAAAAGAAAGAATAATAGAATTGAGGAATAATCTAGAAATTATTGTGAGATCTATTAGGAGTTTCTCCTTCAATTCGAAGGAGAAATTTTTATAGAAGTCATCAATACATAATCCATTTATTCATTTATTCCTATAAATTGTTTCTTTTATACATTTGAATTCACATACAAATTATTATACAATTTTTCTTCTTATATAATCAGAACCAACATTTAGTACTTTCATAGAGAGATTCCGGTATGGAGTCTCGGATGAGCTCACCCGTTCACAAATGGAAATTGTCATCTTGCAACAAAGTCACATCGAGTTGAACAACAAATTTATGTCCAATGACAACCGATTGTCTACCATGGAAGAGGCCATGAAAGAGCTCAATGTTACATTAAAGAGAACTCTTAAGCTGAAGGAGGCCAAGTGTGACTCACCCTGGGAAGGGACTCAAGTGTCATCGAGATCGCCAATTCAACCCTCACTGTTGACCTTGAAAGGGATGAAGGTTGAGCTACCTTTGATCGATGGTGATGGATTGGAAGAGTGGGCATTCAAGGTCCAAAAATACTTTAAGTGGTATGTGGTTCTAGAAGATATGAGGGTACGTATCATCTCTTTTCATCTTACTGGACCTGCGTTAATTGGTACACATGGGGAGTCAATAACAATATTCAATATACTTGGGATTTATTCTTAGATGCATTAATTATTTGATTTGGTCAAAATATATTTTATGACTCTAATGCTGCTATTAAAGAGTTGAAGTAGGTGAATTCTGTTGCTGATATCATAGTCAATTTAAAGATTTATCAAATCAAGTGACTGGTTTAAGCGAAGATTGGTTATTTCTTTGTTTGTGGCTGGACTACAAGACTACCTCAAGTGTGAGCTACTCTTAGTTAAACCTACCTCTTATGTCACGGCTGTCTCTCTTACTAAACTTTATGAGCAAAATCACCAAGCAACTTCAAAGACCAACCCTAGAAAAACCATGAGTACCCATAACCCCAATCACACAATGCCTACTAATAGACCACAACCACCTAGACAACCCTTGAACCCTGTTAGATTGACACTCCAATCTGACCCTCTTACAAATTTAGCCCCACATAACCCCTAACCATCAAACTTTAACCAATATCACCCATTCAAGAAGCTTACCACAGCAAAAATCAAACAAAACGGGAGAAAGGTTTATGCTATTATTATGAGGATAAGTGGTCCCCACTCATCAATACAAAATAGCTTACTACTTACTGGTGGGAGAAGAAGAGATGCATGAAATCCTGTGAGAACCAGAACCAGCAGTGATTACACTAACCGATTCGGAGAAACCGATCATCATCCAGCCAACCCAACTAGAGATCAGCTTTAATGCTATGGTGGGTCAATACCAACCCACCACCTTTCGAGTGAAGGGAACATACTTGGGGCAGCTTGTTATGATTCTAATTGACGGCGACAACACCCACAATTTTGTCAAGGCTAATGTGGCTGATAAACTCAACTTGCCAATGCAACAAGTAATCCCTCCTTCGAGTTGAGGGAGAAACTTCTAGGATTTGGATTCTCTAAAGTTTGAATTTCACTTTAGAGAGTAAAGTGTGATCTCTCACCATTTATTTTATAGGTGGGACCAAAAATAAATATGAGAGAGAAATCATTCAAGGGTAGAAGATCAAACTTTACCCTCTAAAGTACAAATTTAAAATTTAGAGGATCCAAATTCAGACTTCTAATAGATTCCACAATGATTTTCGGATTATTCCCCAATTCTGGTATCCCTTCCTTTTATCATAAGTTCCACTCATTCTAACAAATTAGCCATCTCACCTCCTAAATGTAATCTCCTACACTGCACTCCATCAATTAGTATAGCCTCCCATCTATTTTGGAATTTTTCTCACTCTCTTTTTGGCCATCTCTCACCTCATTCACTAATTTTGGCCCAACCTCTTCACTTTTTGAACCCTTCTCAACATCCTCAAGTGGGCCTGGAACTCTTGCTATGCTATCAACCTCTTTCCAAGTAACCTCACTTTAAGTATTGGTTGGTAATGGAGACATTATCGGGTGTAAGGTCAGATGTGACAACATTCCCCTAGTGATGCAAGGCTATCAATTTAACATTGGTACCTATGTGTTAGACCTACAGAGTGCGGACTTTGTGTTAGAAGTGCAATGGTTGATGGCCTGGGGTATGTGACAACTCATTATGAACTTCTCACTATGCAATTTGTGGTTAATGAAGTTGCTGTGACCTTGCAAGGTGAGCGGCTCCTCCAATCAGAGGGAATTAGTAACAGAATGTTGCACAAGATAGTGACAAGCAAGGTTGTTGCCGGATTTTATCACTTGAAAGTGGTGGAAGAGGAAAAAGGGAAAGTCGAGGTACCCGCTCTGGTGGATCAAGTCCAACACATTTTAGAGAAATTCCGTCAGTTCTTCGAGGAACCCACCAACTTACCCCCAACTAGAGAGATTGACCACTAAATCACCCTTGAACTGGGAGTAAAGCCAGTGAACATACGACCTTATAAATATCTCCATTTTCAGAAGGAAAAAATGGCTAGAGGTAACGGAAAATCAAGTAGAACTAATATAGAAGTGTCCGTCATGGCAGCCTTCAGTCTTTCAAAGGCGCTGTCAGCAGCTTCTCTCCACTCAAAACCGTTCTTTTTTAACAAGTTAGTCAGAGGGGTTGCATGTTTAGCATAGTTGGAAACAAATTTTCTGTAGTAACCGGTCAGCCCCAAAAATCCTCGTAATTACTTCAGGGTGTTCGGGTTTGGCTAAGACAAAATAGCCTCAACCTTAAAGGGATCCACACTAACCCCTTGGGCACTCACTATATACCCCAAATTGTCGACCTGAGTTTGACCAAAGTGGCATTTAGATTTCTTGGCAAAGAACTAATGCTGAGATAGGACTGTGTGGGCAGTAGTTAAGTGAGAGAGATGCTCCTCCCATGATTTGCTGTAGATGAGAATATCATCGAAAAACACAACAACAAACTTGCATAGATACGGCTAAAAATGTGGTTCATAGTCGCTTGGAATGTAGAGGGAGCATTGGTGAGCCCAAACGGCATCACAACAAACCCGTAGTGTCCCTCATGTGTTTGGAAGGCTGTCATAGGAATGGCCTCCTCACTCATGCAAATTTGATGATATCCGGACCGTAAATCAATCTTAAAAAAATAAGCCACACCGAATAGCTCATCTAATATCTCTTCTATGATGGGAATAGAAACTTTATCCTTTATTGTAATCACATTCAAGGCACGATAATCCACACAAAATCTCCAACTCCCATCCTTTTTTTTTACCAGTAGCACAGGACATAAAGCGCTCCGACTCTCTCAAACCACCCCTGATTCTAGCATTTCAGCCACCAATCTTCACAGTGAAACGGATGCCTCGAACACAGGGGTGGGGGCGGTTTTGTCCCAACAGGGGCACCTTCTTGCGTATTTTAGCAAGAAACTCAATCATAAACTACGCCTCTCATCTGCCTACATGTGGGAACTCTATGCTATCACTCAAGCAGTGACGAAGTGGCAACATTACCTACTCGGGAGATGGTTTTTGATTAAAACTGATCACCAAGGTCTTAGGGAACTTATGATGTAGGTTATCTTAACCCCAGAACAGTAGTACTATATCTCTAAGTTACTAGGCTATGAGTTTGAGATAGAATACAGACCTGAAAAATTAAATCAAGTAGCCGATGCCCTGTCCAAGATTTTTGATGAAGAAGTAAGTGTTGAGCTGAGAGCTCTAACCACAGTTTAGTCATCGATTTGGTC
>NC_029786.2:14972779-14974628 GCF_000816755.2 Arachis ipaensis
CATAATCCATCTACACGGGAATTATTTAATCAGTTTCAATAGGGGAAGTTAAATTCAGATTATGTACTACGGGATGGAGTTCTATTGTTTCAAGGGAAGTTGATCATATCTGACTTTCAAGGGTTGCAGAAATTACTCCTTCAAGAATTTCATTCTACTGATAAAGTTGGCCATGGAGGGGTGCCGAAGAGATACAAGGCGTTGGGGGAGAATTTTTTCTGGGCAGAGATGCGACCCGATGTGCAAAAATTCGTTGATCAATGCCCTGATTGTCAGATGACTAAATATGTACTGGCAAAATCTCAAGGGCTGCTTCAACCATTACCTATTTTCGCCCGACCGTGGGTAGACGTCACCATGGACTTTATTGTTCAGCTACCGAAATCTGTGGGATTCACAGCCATCCTAGTTGTGGTGGATCATTTTAGCAAGGTTGGACATTTCACAGCCTTGAAACCTGGTTTTATAGCTAAGGATGTAGCCAGGGCATTTATTGGCTCAGTGGTGAAATTGCACAGGTTCTCGACTTCGATAGTGAGTGATCGTGACCCTCTCTTCCTCAATCACTTCTGGAAGAACATGCTGGCATTTAGTGGTACTCGCTTGTTCTATGACACTGCATACCACCCCCATTCTTACAGCCAAACAGAGGTGGTAAATCAAACTCTGGAATAGTACCTGCGAGTCTTCTGCCATTCTCACCCTAAGCTGTGGCATTCATACCTCTCCTGGACTGAGTTTGTTACAATGGATCATATCACTCTTCCTTAGGCATGTCCCCCATGAGGCTCTTTATGGTTTTCCCATGGCGGGGATGCCAGAGTATATCAGGTACTTCTGAAGTGTGGGAAGTCGATGCGTTCTTGTAGACCCGGGAGGTTCTGCACCGTGAATTGGAGTTCCTTTTGAAACAGGCCCAGGAAAATATGAAAAAGAAAGAGAATCGTCATCGATGGTTAAAGGAGTTTCTGGTGGGGGCATAGGTTCTCCTCTATATCAAACCGTTCCGACAACAGACGCTGACCTTGCAACGTCACACCAAGCTCAGCAAACGGTTCTATGGGCCATTCCAAATTACGGAGAGAGTGGGTCCAATCGATTATCGTTTGGAGTTACTGCCAGCGTGCGCCTTCCACCCTGTTTTTCACGTCTTGGTGTTGAAGAAATTCAAGGGGGCGCCACCGCTTGAATTGCCGTCAGCTGCCGATCTCCCGATTCGCTGCAGTCCCGGCCTAGTGCGGTGCTTGCACGACGAACTCGAACATCCTCGGATGGAACACGAGTTGAACTGCTCATGGTTGGGAGGGGGTGCCAAGAGAGGAAGCTTGTTGGGTCGGGGTGTCTGACCTTCGTACCCTGTTCCCAGATGTAGACCTTGAGGGCAAGGTTTTAGTGGAGGAGAGCATAGTTGATAGCACAGCAAGAGTTTTAGGCCAATTTGAGGATATTGAGAAGAGTTCAGGAAGTGAAGAGGTTGGGATAGAATTAGTGAATGAGGTGAGAGACAGTCCAAAGAGAATGAAAAAAGTCCCAAAATAGATGGAAGACTATACTAATTGATGGAGTGCACAATAGGAGATTACACTTTGGAGGTGAGGTGACTAGTTTGTTAGAATGAGTGAAACTTGTGATAAAAGGAAAAAATAACAGAATTGGAGAATAATTTAAAAATCATTGTGAAATCTATTAGGAATTTTTCCCTCAACTCAAAGGAGGAGTTTCTATAAATTTCTTCAGACATCAATACACAGTCTATTCATTTATTCATTTTTATAAATTATTTCTTTTATACATTTAAATTCACATACAAATTATTATACAATTCTTTTTCTTCTTACATAATCAGAAT
>NC_029786.2:14974927-14997261 GCF_000816755.2 Arachis ipaensis
CGTGATCATGTGAATTTTTAGTATTACATTTCCCGCCATACTTTGACCACGTGACATTTATAGTATTATAAATAATAGTTTTATGTGTAAGTGTAATTTTTTTTTGAGAAAAAGACAAATAGGTTCTTGACCTTTTGTCTGCAGACGTTTTTGTTTCTAACAATTGAAAAATACTTTTAAGTCCCTAACTTTTATAAAATTTGGACGGATCCGTCCCTCCATCCAAATGCCTCCGTCAGGGACTGATCCGTTCAACTTTTATCAAGGTTCAGAGACTTAAAAATATTTTTCAATGGTCAAAGACGAAAATGTCTGTGGGGTAAAAGGTTAGGGACTTATTTGTCTTTTTTTTTTTTAATTAAAGATAGAGAGATTCGCGTAACTTTTAGATGAGTATTATTAAACTACTCTTTCACTTTAACTCATGACAACACTAAATAGACGATAGTTTATATATCCTCTTTAAGGAAGATATCATGGCTTTGATACCATGATAAAATTATGAAAAAATAATGAAAGAAAAAAAAAGGTGAAAAAATTTTATTGATTATTAATTGATTGAATTGTATTTGTAAACTATGAGGATAAAACTATATATATATAAAGTATTGTCTTATGAAAGATAAAAACAAATAAAGATAAGATAAGAACAATTAAAAATAAAATAAAATAAAATAAAATAAGATAATAAAGACTAAAATTATAATTGAATTTATGTATTCTGTTTAACTAAATTTATGGATCATGAGAATTTTTTATTATCGTCTTACATTAAAATAAAAGAATAGTTTAATACACTCGCAAACTAGTTGATAGAAAGATCTCAATAATCCACACAGCTGAAGCCAATACATGATATGAAAGGCACGAAGAAGTTTATGATTTGTTCCGTTTAGCATCATGAGAATCACGCCTGCCACTCCTAGCTACCTTCTAATTCTGATGATCAACAGAAAGAATCCCACGGCGCCGCCATATCACTGATTACATTCGCTCTATAAGTACAGTCAACACATTCAAAGAAATCATGGAGTCGGATAAAGAATTCCCAACCGAACTGCAATCCATAACCTTCCAGATCCTTAGCTCCAACGAAACCGCACATATGGAAGCTATCTTCTACGATCTCTTCTCTCCCGAACCTAAACCCAAACCTCACTCCGAAGCACTCGCCTTCCTCCAATGCTCCAAGAAACACCACCCGGATCTCCTCTTCATCAAGCTCTTCTTCCTCCTCCGATGCGGCGCCACCCGGCTCACGCGCGCCAACTCCGCACGCACCCTCCACCTCCTCAGCCAACCGGACATCTGGCCCAAACTCAAGCCCATCGCCCAGGCCAGCCTCAAGGCCCACTTCACAGCCTACCTCCAGGAAGAAACCTCCCTGCACGTCCTCAGGCTCGTTGCACCCGTCCTCGCCGAAACCCTTTCCATTATATATAAAGATCACCAACAACACTGGCCTGAGGTTCTTGACTTCTTATTGTCGTTTACTGCCTCAAACGACGACAAGTCCCGCGAAACGGCGCTCTTGGTTTTCGCCAATTTGCACAAAGACTGCCGTTTACGCGTTTCCAATGCGCTCCGCGGCTTAGTTCCCGTGCTCCGCACCTCGTTTATGGAATCGCTGGGATCATCCAACGCTGACATTCAGGTGGCGGCTTTCGGCGCCGTGGTGAGCCTCGTCCGTTTGTTCTCCGATCCATGCGTGTTCCACGAGCTCCTCCGCGCTATGATGGTGGCAGCTTTCGCTCTCCTGCATGGCTCCGACGGGAGCTATTTTCAGCGCGCTTTCGCGGAGATGGTGAGGCTAGTGATGGAGGAACCGGCCCTGCTGAAACCTTACGCGAGCGACATGGTAGTGGACGTGCTCCAGATCGTGGAGAGCGACGCAGGTTTGAGCATCGAGACGCAGCAAGCTGCGTTTGAGCTGGTGATGGCGATGACGGAGGTGGAGGATTATGCGACGGTGCTGAAGAGCCATAACCACCAGACTCTGGTCAGGGTTTTCATGATCCCGATGAAGATGCTGCTGTTCGTTGAGGACGAAGATGATAAAAAAGAGAAAGACGGGTGTGGTGTGTACAAAGTTGGATTGAAGTGGTTGAATCGGCTTTGCCTGACGGTTGGAGGGGACATAGTTGTGAACATTGGCTGTCATATTTTAAAGATTTTCTTGGATTCACAGTACTGGAAGAAGCGCCATGCAGGGATTGCTTTCCTCACTGTGCTTTCAAAAGATTTCTCAGACGAAATGGTGATGAGTGAAAATTTTCTAATGGAAGTTGTAACAAAATTTTTCAAGTCATTCCAAGATTGCCATGATCGAGTTCGGTTGGCAGCTTTTAGCTTTATGCAGATGCCTACAAACTTTGTCGAAGCGATGCATGTCCTCTATCATCATAGGCTTATGCATGCCTTTGCCGCTGCACTTGACACTACCCAGAACTATAAAGTCAAGGAACAAACAGCATCGGCAATGCTATTTTTTCTAAAGACTACTCTTCCAGACAGCTTAACATTGTACAAGAATGCAGATGTTATAATAAACAATTTTTTGTCAATACTTAAGGGTAAACAAGGTGCTAAGCTTAGAAGTATTGCTCTGGTAAGTCTCAACATAATTGCACAGCAGTGTCATGAATTAGCTCACAAGTATTGTGCGAGTTATCTTCCAATCTTACTAGAAGAATGTGAGGACAATAATTCTGAAATCAAAGAGGAAGCAACACGTGGAATTCGAATATGTGCAGAATTTGGAACACCTCATTTAAAGCCTCTTGTCAATAGGATACTGTCATATCTGAGTAGTGTTTTGATCAAAGAACCAAATCATTCAATTTCGGAGAATGCAAAAGTATATGATATAGCAGTTTCTGTTCTAGGAAGAATTTGTGAGTTCCATCGTGACACCATTGATGGCTCAAAGATTGTTCCTGCCTGGTTAAGTTGCTTGCCACTTAAAAATGATTTGATTGAGGCCAAACTGATGCATGAACAGCTTTGCTTAATGGTTGCAAGACTAGATAAGGATCTTTCAGGAGCTGGTAACCAAAACCTTCTCAAGGTTCTCGTAGTGTTCATTGAGGTTGTTGATAACGGTGACAAACTAGCTTCACCTCAAACAATAAAGCAGCTGAACAATTTGTTGAGACAGCTTGGACGGAACATTCCTTGTACGGCGATTAATACAGTTTTGTTTTCTTTAAATGACCGGCAACGGGAACTGTTGTTGCCTTTCCTAGCGTCCTAGTATGTAGTAATGTAGTATCTCAATCATTTTAGCTTCTCTGATGGAAGGAAAGAAAAAAAAAATGTATAGTTGATTGAAATAGGGTCACTTGTTAAATTCATAGGACTCTATCTCACGAGACACTTATTTATTGTTGTAAGGTAAAAGAATGATTTAATAAATATGAAAAAATTATTTCATTTCAGTTCTAACAAATTGGCATATATAAGTATAATTAATAATATTACTTGTCAACATATTATTTTAATATCATGTGTCATAATATAATTTGTCCATATGCTATTTACTTATCATCTATGCATGTGAACTAGATTTCTTTTGTAACTTTGTACTAACCACATATTTTAGTTTGTGAAATTAGATGTCCCTAATCAAATTGGTTTCTAAATTAGTTTTTTTTTAATTTATTCTTTATAAATTCAAAATTTTAAATATTTTTTCGCAATAATTCATTTTCTTTATATATCAAAAATAATATATATGTTGAGTTTAGAAAGTCTTATTGAACCATCATCCACATACTATCTAGAATAACCATCCGAGTACTATAGATAATAAACATCTTTCCAAAAAACTAAATTAATTTTGGGATTCACCAAGGATCGAACTTTTGACCTTTCGAATCTAGCGTTCTAACACCATATCATGATACCACTCATCCCAAAAACTTCAGCTAATGAGAAAAGGTAACATTAATGGTTATATCTCTAATACTCCATAAACCTCCATTATACACATTGTATAAGTATTCCATTGACTCCTCATACTTTCCCTAAATTGATTAATTAGTATTTCAGGATTGAAGATAATAATTATGAGGCTAATGGTGCTGATTCAGTCATATTAAGAAAGAATTATTTTATTAAAAGCAAGAATGGAGGAGAATTATATAATGGCTACCATCTGCGGTAGAAATAAATGTGACCATTATTAATTGAATAAGTATAGGGAGTTAATAGCCTAATCGTACAATGTGTACAATAAAAATTTAGAAAGTATTAAAAATATGACCATTAGTGTTACATTGTCTTGTCAAGTTACGTTTTTTAGATGAGTGGTTTCATGATATGGTATTAGGGTACTTTTTGGGGATATGTAGTTTTTGTACACTTAGACCATTGGCTCCCTAGTAGTACTCATAAAGATTTTTATTGCAACAGCTACGAAGAGCTGAATTATTATAAAAAGATATTCAAGTTTCAAGAAGGGACAGAGAAATACAAAAGATTCACCAAGTACGTGTACGTTTTAGTGATATTTGTAAGACTTCTAAATTTTTAAAAGTTATTAATTAATTATTTACGATGCATTATATTTATTTAAGACTGTATTTCGGAGATTTTTATATAAAAGTTGAGTAAACTCTTATTTTTTATTTAGAGTTCTTATAATTGAAAAATAGTGAATATTTTATATGCCTTAATTTTAAATATTTATATTTTTAACCTTATTTTATAAATGAAGGAGAATTAATTTATTTGTCTCCAATTTTATTGGATTAGCATTTAATCGAAACTAATTTATAAATTTGTAATTGAAAGGTATTTTAAAGATGGATATTTTATATTTAATTTAATATAATATCTCTTAATTTTATTAAAATTTAACAAAATTCTAATTTGCCCAAAAATTCCTAATTTCATATTTGTCCCAAATTAAACCCTAAATTCCCAAAGTATCACCCTAACCCCAATTTTCCTAACCCTAGCCGCCTTACCTCCTTCAGCCACCAAAGTCCCTTCTCTTCTCCCAAACACAGCAACAATTTATGGGAAAAAAAAAAAGAAAAGAAAAAAAGAGAGGAAAGGGATAACAGAGAGAAAGAGAGAACCGAGGGAGGAGGAGAGGAAGGCTGCGCCGGCGCCATGGGTTTCGCCACCGCCGCCTCATGGTCGTTGTGCTCGCCAGCTACCACTGCGCGCCATCCCTAAGCCGCAGCGCCATGGACCAGCCCCGTCGCCTTCGCCGTCGCTGACAAGGGGAGAGATGGAGCTCGCGAAGCAGGAGGAGAAGAGAAGCCATCGTCGCGCGTTGATTCCGGTTTCGCCGCGCCATCTCGCCGTGGGGATCGCGACCACCATCGCCGCCGAAGTCGCACGTTCGTTCCTGGTTGTGCCGCCGCCGAAGCTTCCCTCACCGCCGTCGATGCCAATCTGACCAGAAGAGAAGAGGGAGAACGATGCGAGGAGAGAGAAAGACAGAACGCATGCGGAGAGGGAGAAGGCGTCGCGGGGGGTTTCTACCGCGATGAAAAATGGCTTTTCTTGGTTTTGAAGCTATTTTTGATGATGTAAAGGAATTGGTTTTGGAAATGGTTTAATTTTGAGTTAGTGACTTTATAAATGATTTAGTATTTGAGCTGGTTTGATTTTAAAAAGAGATTTATTATGGGCACAGATTCACTTTGAAAATTATTTGATATTGGAACTAGCCGAATCTTGGAAAATGATTGAGGTTTTGAAAAGGTTTGAGAAATGTTTGGATGGGACCCGAAAAGGGTGGCAGAATCTGAGTTTTAGAGGAGATGCTGTCGAAATTTTATAAAATTAGAAGTTTCATTTGAAGTAGTTATTTTAAAAGGTTTAATTTTAAGCATTATATGATTTAAGAATACTTCATTTATCAAAGAAAAAGTTATGTTTTGGATTTCAAATTGTTAGTGAACGAAACAAAAAGAAGAATGATGAGGATTGATTTGAAATATGATTTTTGAATGAATTTGGAAATAGATATGGATTGACGAATGATGATGATATTGATGAATGATGAATGAATTATTTATATGGCTTGTGAATTTGAAATATCTGAGATACGAGGTTCTCTGGATTAAGTGCCGTGGCTTGCCACCACGTGTATCAGGTTGAAAACTCGATACTCTGTTGACCCTACGATGTAAGTGTGTGACTGGGCACTATATAAATTCCCGGGAATGTTACCCCCATTGAGTAATATTGATTATTTGAGAAAAAGCTATGCATAGACTCTTGGGGATGCACGTCGGGGGACAGTCTACGTACAATTCAGACTTGTCGGGTTGGCTGGATAACCGACAGATGAGCCTCATCAGCCATAGGACAGGCATGCATCATATGCATTTGTATGCTTTGCTTGGGTTTGAATTTGTTTTGGCTTGCCTAATTGTTAAACTGTTCTTAACCGCTACTTGAACTATTTGCTGTAACTGCTACCTACTTGTGCTTTCCTTGTCTGTCTTGCCTGTGTTTGTCCTGGCGTGCTACATTTGAGAATGAACCTTGGTGCTGAATTAATGACTGTGTTGTTTGATTGTGTGGTTGGTTTCTGATTGAGATTTGCTTATGAGAAAGGAAAGACTTTGAATTTCTGAAAATGTTAAACACTGCTTCTTTGAAAAGGTTTTGAACGATTAGCTATATGATTTTAGAAGTATTCATAAGACAATGATAGTCACAGAATCTGAAAACAGTTTTCTTATTGAATATCTTCTTATGACAACTTTGAAACTCCGTGGTGAGACCGTGTGGTTAGGTTTTCACCCCCCTACAGCTTTACCTTTTCAGGAACCAGATGAAGAAGTATTAAGAAGAGGTTTGGTTTGTTTGGTTTTATATGTTGCTGTATGAATTAGATTATTTTCTTCCCTCGTCTTTGTTATCACAAGTTTGTAAGAGGGATAGGAGTTGTATGTTTTGTATGTATATTATACTATAAGATATTATGTAAAGAATCTTGTATATGAATCTATGACTGCTTGTATTTTACATCTGATAAAGTATTTATTTTTCCGGTTTTTCAAAGAACGCAGCGGTACGACGTTGAGTCACAGGCTCCTATTTTAATATTTAGTATATAAAGTAGTCGTAATACTTCTTACTATTAGAGTGGCGCAGCCGGAAGCGTGACATTCTGGTAGTGAGGGTGTTACATTATGGTATCAGAGCAGTCTTTCCTGTAGAGCCTTGGGAATGGACTGATTATGCTTCAATTGCATACTCTGGGAGTATGTCATGTAGTAGGTCTTGTTTGAATAACGAGAATTAGAGTTTTATACACATGACGGTCTATTGATTAATGCCATTAGTCTTGCATTGCATAATTCCTGGTGTTAAGTTTGGCCGGCTTAACACTAGTAAATTATGTATATGGAAGCACCAATGGGTTATGATAGAAATATGCGAGTCATAGATAACGCGAGTTGCGGGTTTTGGGAGCGTTAGAAATTAATTCTTGAAGTTAGTTGACATGTGATCCTTATCCGTGATAGGTGTTAGTTTTACCTTTATAAGTTGCATTGGAAATCCTTGATTCAATGCCTTTCTTGAGATACGGTTTGATTCTCTGTCAAATTATATTTCTGACTATCCCCTAGATTCTTGATGTTATGATCCTCAATCTTACGTTCTTTTATAAGAACTCTGTACTCTAATTTAATTGGAATTTGCTTCGATCAATATATTATCTTTCTTGTTCTTGTTCCTAGCAAAATTTTCTGATTTAGATTCTCTCCTTAAGTTATGATTTGATATCTTGCCTCTATGCTCTGCACCATATGCGTATTCCTCTCTTAACATGCGCCTACTTATTCCTTAGGTTCTTGACATCACAGCTTTAGGTTCTGCATTCTTCTACTTAAACGATGTAATTTATCGATGAAATCTGAACCTGTTTTGTCGTAATACATACTATCCTATAAAGCCCTCTTGTAATTTTTGTTTTGGGTCTTCAAAGAAATTCTGGTTTGATTCTCCTCTTGAATATTTTTCAAAATTCTTGAAAGAATATTTTTGCTCATAGCTTAATTAAGTTTATTTTATAAATTTTTCATATTTTGTTTTAATTTGAGTTGTTTTAATGTAAAATCTTATTTAAACATTTCATGTCTCTTTTGGGAAAATGAATTTGTTTCTTTTTGAGATTATCCATTCTTTGTTAACGCTATCAATGACTTTTAGTATTATTTTTGACTTAGCTCAAATCCAGTTTAAATAAATGCACAGTTCTTCCTCTTGATCGTTCCTATCGAAGTTCTTAAATTCAAGTTCCTTTTTAAGATTACAATTTGATTTTCTACCAAGATTTTCAGTAAAATGTTTTATCCTTAGCCTAACTAATTTTTATTTCATAAATCTTGCATAATCTAGCTCGACTTGAATTTGTTTTAAACAAGATGCAATATTTACGTTTTAATTGACTTTCTTGAATTTTGTAAACAATTACCCTATTCTACCCTATGGTTTCTATTGAAGATCTTTGAAATCAACATTCTTTTCTAGCTATTTGTATTTCGATTTTTTTTTCTGTCCGGCACACTTTATGATTTTTGACCATTCTTGTTTGTTGGTGACTCAAACCATTTCTTCAAATACTTGTAAACATTGTCTTGAATCATGTTATCTTCTCTTTTGCAAACTTTGTATGTCCTTTATTCGGCCTAAATTTGTTTCGGCTAAATATGTTAACTTTTCTTATGATTCCTATTGAAGTTCTTTGATTCAGATCTCCTAGAAAAAAATAATAATAATGTAAATTGACTCTCCTTCTGAAATATTTCATTGTTATTGCGCATTCCTGTTAAATTGCGACTCTATTCAACTTTTTGACTTTATGTGAACGTTGCTCTTGTCATTTGATTTGTTCTTCCTAGGTATTTTAACCCTATAAGTAAACTCGAGTGCTTCGGTGTCATATGCGACCCCTAGACATGGGTAACAATATGCTAGCCTTTTAGTACACAGCCTGTTGATATAGGAAGTAAATTTGGTGAGTTTTAAAATTGTCGCAGGTTATGGCGTTTAATTTTACACTGGTGTGTTTGAGCACGTGTCAAGTTGCTAAGTTTTTGAACTAAGATCGATTGTTTAGATTACCGCATAACAATGAACGAGTTTAAAACCTTGATTGAGATTGAACTAGACCTCGGAATACTGGGGATTGGTTTTGGCTTTCACTTCTTGAAACTCTCCCATTCTGTTTTTAAACTTGAAAAAAAAATGTTTTGATGAAGTATAACTTGATTTTTCTTTTGACTATATGCCAGTTTTATACATGCGTTTGGTTAGTGAAGCACTTAAATATTTTTACTTATACCTTTTCAAACTTTACATAATCTCTTACAACCTGAAATTGTATTCAAGAAATGTCACATCTATGTTTTCGTTATTCTTTTACAAATATGTTGTTGTATACTTTTCTTTTGAAATGTAAAATGATTTTTTTTAAAAGTTCCGATTCTTGTAAACGATGCATTCGAAAGAGTTTCATTCATACTCGAATCTTGTGAATTGTCTTTGGTCTTAGATTTTCTTTTCTATAAACCTCATACTCCTTGACTCAGCTTAAATTCGTTTCAAATCGTTGTATTGTTTTCTAATCCTCAAGGTTGTCTCTTAAATTCTTGTGAACGACGTCCTTGTCACCTGATCTTATCTCATGTCTTGTAACCTTCTAAATAACTCCGGAATTGCTTTAGAGTCACATATGACCCTTGGGCATAGCGAGTGAAACGTTAGTCTCCATAGAATGCTGCTTGTGAGCGTGAAAAGATGAAGCAGTAAGTGTATGACATTATAAGGGGCTGTGGTAGTTTTGTTTCCATGTGAAAATTTGTAGATGATAGGTTTGTGACCAACTTTTTTTTTTTTTGGGTTGCGAAATGATTGATGGAGTTGCAAATTGGAGTTCTGCAGTGGATACAACATTGGTGAGCGAACGTTTTACCCGTTGTTTAAATACCAGTTTGCTTTGTAGCCTTTTTGCCACATTAATTATAACTTTGCTTTGTGAACGCCTATCTTGTATCTCCCGTCTTATACCATACTTTACCCTTATATTTAAATCTTATAGTTATTCAGTATTTGAACATCTATATGTATAAATATGCTAAACTTTCTTGCTTATCTAAAACGCATTTAGAAAGTAAAGTACTGTTGCTTCAGACCACACTTTTCCCTTACACCTAAGTTTTACAAATTATTCGGCATTTGGAAAATTAATACCTATATCTGCCAAGATCTCTGTTTTTTTAAAAGTATTCAAAACTATTTTAGAATGTTGGGTATTAAGTTAATTTTCGAGGACGAAAATTTTTATAAGTGGGGTAGGATGTAAGACCTCTAAATTTTTAAAAGTTATTAATTAATTATTTACGATGCATTATATTTATTTAAGACTGTATTTCGGAGATTTTTATATAAAAGTTGAGTAAACTCTTATTTTTTATTTAGAGTTCTTATAATTGAAAAATAGTGAATATTTTATATGCCTTAATTTTAAATATTTATATTTTTAACCTTATTTTATAAATGAAGGAGAATTAATTTATTTGTCTCCAATTTTATCGGATTAGCATTTAATCGAAACTAATTTATAAATTTGTAATTGAAAGGTATTTTAAAGATGGATATTTTATATTTAATTTAATATAATATCTCTTAATTTTATTAAAATTTAACAAAATTCCAATTTGCCCAAAAATTCTTAATTTCATATTTGTCCCAAATTAAACCCTAAATTCCCAAAGTATCACCCTAACCCCAATTTTTCTAACCCTAGCCGCCTTACCTCCTTCAGCCACTAAAGTCCCTTCTTTTCTCCCAAACACAGCAACAATTCATGGGAAAAAAAAAGAAAAGAAAAAAGAGAGGAAAGGGATAACAGAGAGAAAGAGAGGACCGAGGGAGGAGGAGAGGAAGGCTGCGCCGGCGCCACGGGTCTCGCCACCGCCGCCTCATGGTCGTTGTGCTCGCCAGCTACCACTGCGCGCCATCCCTAAGCCGCAGCGCCGTGGACCAGCCCCGTCGCCTTCGCCGTTCGCGTCCAGTCGCCGCGCCATGGCCGCTGTTCATGCGTCGCCGTCGCTGACAAGGGGAGAGATGGAGCTTGCGAAGCAGGAGGAGAAGAGAAGCCATCGTCGCGCATTGATTCCGGTTTCGCCGCGCCATCTCGCCGTGGGGATCGCGACCACCATCGCCGCCGAAGTCGCGCGTTCGTTCCTGGTTGTGCCGCCGCCGAAGCTTCCCTCACCGCCGTCGATGCCAATCTGACCAGAAGAGAAGAGGGAGAACGATGCGAGGAGAGAGAAAGACAGAACGCATGCAGAGAGGGAGAAGGCGTCGCGGGGGTTTCTACCGCGTTTCTGCCGCCGCTGCTTTCTCTGCCGTCGCCGTCTGTAGAGCTCACCGCCACCGGAGTCACGAGCTGAGGTGGGGGAGGAAGCCATCTTCTCTGTGTTGTTGCAGTCACCGTGCTGCTACTGCTACGCTTCGTTTCTTTGTTTTCCTTAGTTATTGTAAGTTATTTTTGTTTCTGAATCTCCACTGCTATTGTCCTGCTATTCGTTGATTGAGAACTTTAAGGCATTGATGTTTTAGGATTAAGCTGTTGCAGCTGTGGGCTGTGATGGTTGATGCTCCTTAAGAATTGTTGCTGCTGGGGTGACGGAAATTGCTACCGCCAGTTCTAACGTTGCTACCGTTTCTGCTGACTTGCCCCAATTCAAGTTCAATGTCACTGCCCTAGGTCTAGTCTTTCTCCTGACTCTGTTTCACTTTTATACTCTGAACTGCCCTCGTTTATTTATTTGTTATGATTTTAATTCCATTTTATTTTCGGTGTTGCCTTGGATTTTAGAGTTGTTTCTGCGTTTGATTCCATCAAATTCGATGTTGCTGTGAGTGTAATCGGAGTTGGTGATGCTGCCATCGCCCCGGTTGTGTTGGAATCGCCACTATTATTGTGGGTTTAGGCTAAACGGGACTGTTGTGTTAAAATTATGCGGTTGCGACATCGAGGTAAGGGTTTTTCTTAAAATCTAATTTATATTACAGAGTTGTGATAAATAGATATTAATGTGAGAGAACATATGCCTGTGATTATAATTGTCTTCTAAATGTGGTTGTTTGCTGGACTGAATGACTGATTGCGTGACTGCTTGAATAGTTTGTGATTGCTGAAAAGAAATTAGCTTGAAAGGTTACTTGGTTGATTATTATGAAAAATGACTTTTCTTGGTTTTGAAGCTATTTTTGATGATGTAAAGGAATTGGTTTTGGAAATGGTTTAATTTTGAGTTAGTGACTTTATAAATGATTTAGTATTTGAGCTGGTTTGATTTTAAAAAGAGATTTATTATGGTCACAGATTCACTTTGAAAATTATTTGATATTGGAACTAGCCGAATCTTGGAAAATGATTGAGGTTTTGACTCGATACTCTGTTGACCCTACGATGTAAGTGTGTGACCGGGCACTATATAAATTCCCGGGAATGTTACCCCCATTGAGTAATATTGATTATTTGAGAAAAAGCTATGCATAGACTCTTGGGGATACACGTCGGGGGACAGTCTAAGTACAATTTAGACTTGTCGGGTTGGCTGGATAACCGACAGATGAGCCTCATCAGCCATAGGACAGGCATGCATCATATGCATTTGTATGCTTTGCTTGGGTTTGAATTTGTTTTGGCTTGTCTAATTGTTAAACTGTTCTTAACCGCTACTTGAACTATTTGCTGTAACTGCTACCTACTTGTGCTTTCCTTGTCTGTCTTGCCTGTGTTTGTCCTGGCGTGCTACATTTGAGAATGAACCTTGATGCTGAATTAATGACTGTGTTGTTTGATTGTGTGGTTGGTTTCTGATTGAGATTTGCTTATGAGAAAGGAAAGACTTTGAATTTCTGAAAATGTTAAACACTGCTTCTTTGAAAAGGTTTTGAACGATTAGCTATATGATTTTAGAAGTATTCATAAGACAATGATAGTCACAGAATCTGAAAACAGTTTTCTTATTGAATATCTTCTTATGACAACTTTGAAACTCCGTGGTGAGACCGTGTGGTTAGGTTCTCACCCCCCTACAGCTTTACCTTTTCAGGAACCAGATGAAGAAGTATTAAGAAGAGTTAAACTGCGTTTGGTTTTATATGTTGCTGTATGAATTAGATTATTTTCTTCCCTCGTCTTTGTTATCACAAGTTTGTAAGAGGGATAGGAGTTGTATGTTTTGTATGTATATTATACTATAAGATATTATGTAAAGAATCTTATATATGAATCTATGCCTGCTTGTATTTTACATCTGATAAAGTATTTATTTTTCCGGTTTTTCAAAGAACGCAGCGGTACGACGTTGAGTCACAGGCTCCTATTTTAATATTTAGTATATAAAGTAGCCGTAATACTTCTTACTATTAGAGTGGCGCAGCCGGCGAAAGCGTGACATTCTGGTAGTGAGGGTGTTACAATATTGTTCTTCTTCAATGTCATATTTTATATATTTAGATTTCGGTTCAACTCTTCTTATTGATAAGAAAAAGGCATGTTTTAGTGATTTTCTTTTTTAGAAACCTATACGAGAGGAAAGGCAGAATATAAGAAGAAAAGCAAAAAATAATTCTTATGTTATTTGAGCTTTAATTATTTGTTCTTTCTTCGATTTGAAATTCTTGGTTAGTTTGGTTAGTAAAGTTTGGAATTGAAGTTTCGTTTGTTTTGGAGTAAAATTGGTTTAGGGTTTTTGATATTTGTCTTTGTTTTTAAATTGATATTTTATAATTTTGTTGATTATTATAGTAAAATTTTACTATGTATGGTTGTAATAAGAATTAGATATAAATTTCATTGCATCTAGAAATTGAATTAAGATATATGGTAATGTTCTTTTTTTCATTTTAAATATTTTGATGCTATAATTACACGAGACAAATTAAAAAATTTCTTATGTATCTTATTATCTATTTTTTATTTTAAAAATATCTTGATTCGAATTTCTATTTTTTCATTGCTTATAAAATTTACAAGTAAATAAATAAAAGTATACATAAAATATTTTAGGGTGGACAAATCTCCAATCAATCGAAATACTCATCATATTCTCAAAAAATTGATAACAATAAATAAAAGTAACACGCTGTTAGTAGAACTCTATTTCCATTAAATTTAGTATTACGTAGCTGTATAACGTGATAAGGTAAACTTTTTAGTGAGGTTTAGATAAAAATAACCTAATTTAACAAATTAAAAAATCTCAAATAAAATTAGGTGCTCTAATTATACACCACTTTAATAAGTTATACAAGCTCATCAAATCTAACATCCCCAAACCAATATACAAATCAATTATCAATTATCAATGTCTTTTGACTACTAATTTTGAATTCATCCTAACAATCAACTTCAACATCACTTTTATATTGGAGTCATACTTACTTCTCTTTTCACTTATATTTGCTTTATCTTTCCATAGTTATGGTGTAATAAGCTATCATAAAAATGACCTTCTATCTGAGTATTCATCTTTAAGTTTATCGGTCCAATAAAATAGTTACATCTCATCTCTACTTTTTACTCCACATAAGATTAGATGAAGGAAGAATGAATCAATATCAAACAAAATTTTTATTAACAGTGGAGACATAACGATTATTGTACACATACCTTATAATTCGGATATCGTAAGAACTATCTATCTGGATTCTTCACTGTTCATGACTTTAGCAGCACAACATTTATGCCATGATAGCATTATTTATCACTATTAAAAGGGTGTTTTTTCTTATTTTTTTTAGCCACACCTCTAATGAAAGACCCACTGGTATATATCACTAAAGTTATTCTCCTAATATAATAGTCTCAATTTACCGTTAGACCTAGAGTGAACTTCACCTTTCATTCTTCAATTTTGCAAGCCACTATAATTGGAGTAAGAGATAGAGTTCCTTCAAAAACTAGGACACTTAATTTTATTTGGGATTTTTATTTTTTTCAATTTAATAAATTGTATTATTTTTATATAAGTCTCACTTAAGAATCTACTTTGTTACGCTATACAACTATTTAACGGAAATAGAACTCTACTAACAATATGTCATTTTTATCCATGTTATCAATCTTTTTGAGAATACATTGAATATTTTGATTGATTGAGATATATATTTGTCCACCCAAAAATTTTTTATGTATACTTTTATACATTTATTCTAAAATCTAAGGTATTTCTGCCTTCCAAATCTAAGACATCAAAATCAGAATGGAAAACATATATATTTAACCTTATATAGTTCTAGCTTAAGTTTTAAACTTCTTTTCAAAATCGCCGAGAACTTTTCATATGTTGAATTCAAACAATTAATTATTTTAATTCAAAGTCAACTCAGAAACCATTTTTCTCATTCTAAAGTCTAAATCAAAATCTACCCGTATGATACTGCTTTGGCAGCACGCAACCTTATATATGTATGTGTTACATTGATCATTTCAATTAAGATATCTCACAAATTAAACTCTGATTTAATATATATACCAATCAATAAGCTTTTTGCCTTAGCTTTCAAGCCATCAAGATTAGACAACATAAGATACATATATACGAGGAACTCATCATGTCATCATCATTCTCTAACAATTATAGGAGGTTCGTGTTGATAGCTATGGTGATGGTGTTGGTGATTTTGATTGGTTCTCCTAAATATGGAGAAGCATGGAGGCCATTACTACAACATGGGTTCATGCAAATGCTTCCAAAAGGACCTCCAAACCCCTCAACCGGGGGTGATACTAATGGTGATCGATAACCTAGTTTTTCTTTTATTGTTTTTCCAAAAATAAAGTGTCCCTTTTTTCTTAGTGGAACTTCTATCTTCCTTTTTTACATGTATACCTCATTCCTTAAATAATGAAAGAATTATTACAAGGCCAAAGAGCAAGGAAAAGATACGTGCCAAGTTTTTTTGTTTTAATTTGATTCTTTTGGTGGAGATCCCCTGTTTTAGTTTCTTTAGGTGATGTTGGTTGTGAAATGAAAATAATGAAAACGATGAGAATAGTACAGACTACCCTTACTTCATGTTCAATACTTAAAAAAAAAAAAATTACTTTTAGTGATAATTTATTTTGCTTTTAACAATAATTAAAATAGTTGCTAACACATTTACAAATAATTAAATATTAATCATCTTATATTTGTATTTTAAAAAATTTTAGTATAACAATTATTTATAAATATCATTTTAATAGCAACAAAAAATCTATAACTTTTAATCATCATTTTCTCGACAATTTATATTGTCACTAAAAATAATTTTAAATTTATAATGTTATTCGCTTTTTGTTATCGTTATTATTACTACTAAAACTTTTAAGATTTTGTTTAAATTACATTATTGTACCCATTATTTAGAGAGATTCTATTAGTTTGAGTTTTAATATGAAGTAAAAAAAAATTGTTCTATATATACTAAAATACAAAATTAATCACTATATATTTGTGTATATTTGTACATATTAATTTATATATATTTTATTAGATAGATAATTAATTGCAATTTAAAAGATTTTGGCTAAAGTTATTGTACCAAAAAAAAAACGTGATGGAATACTCTAGTAGGGTTTCATCACAAAAAGAAGAAGATCTGGTCGAACGAAGTACAAAAAAAGTTAAAATTCAGGATGAGGTGGACTTCAATCAACCGGTAGATCCTATGGACACTTCAGTTATGGGTGATCCCCATGAACCAGTGGTTTCGAAACTTGCTTACAAGGAAGCGCTCTTGGCTATCATCGGATACTGCCTTGAAAGGATACCAAAAATGGGGCTTGCTGATGATATGGTGGAGGGCAATCCTAACCCCAAAGATCGATGGTATAAAGAGGACAATGATCAATAGGAGACTACAAAAGAATTTGACCCTTGTCCGACTATTCATGTTTCTAAGAAAGAGTTTGAAGAATGGTGCAAACCTTGGAAGAATGCCCTCATTGTGAAGTTGCTGGGCAAGAGGGTTGGTTTGGCCTTCATGGAACAACATATAAAAAGAGATTGGGTAAGAAAAGGAACCATTGATGTTATTGATATGGATCGTGACTACTTTCTTATTCATTTTTTAAATGACGAGGACTATTCTCATACGTTTATGGAAGGACCGTGGATGATAGCCATGCCTTATTGTCCAAAGATGGAGGCCCTTCTTCCTCACATCAGAGAATGTGGTTTGAAAGATTGTTGTATGGGTTTGTATCCCAAACTTGCCTATAGAACTCTATAATCAGCGATTTCTTTAGAGGGAGGGTTCTACTATTGGCCATATGCTCAAAATAGATCGTGCGACTTCTGTACACTCAAGGGAAAAGTTCACGAGAATTTGCGTGGAAACCGATCTAACCAAGAAACTAGTGCTCCGCATTTCTGTTCTGGAAAGCGAATTGAACATTAAGTATGAAGGACTCTATTAAATTTGTTTCTCTTGTGGGAAGTACGGCCATCGTTAAGAATCTTGCTACAAAAATCTTGAAACTAAGGCATCGACACACCAAGCCAACTCCGGTGATGATGAAAACTCCGATGAAGGGAATACTGTTATTGGGGAAGGTGACCAAAATAGAAAGAATAATGAGGAATTAATGTCCGGGATGCTAACACTAATGCCACGTCCAATTTCGGACTATGGATGTTGGTTAAGAGGTCAATTAGGACAAAGAAAGATATTTCTTTCCAAAAAAGAAAAAGGGATCTCTTAATGAGTATGATTTCTTGGCAAATATAGCAAAGGATGGAGATCCAGAGCCCAATTTTGTGGAAGGGAGGTCCCGTTTCAATGCATTTTACGAAGAAGGTGAGGAAGAGGCCAAAAAGGGTACTATGGAAGAGCTTAAAGACCAAACTGATTATGAGCTCCAGGTTATCAAGGCCCAAACTATTTTTGAGAAGGGACATACCTACCATAAAAAATCCCCCAAGTTTGATGCTCCTAATTATTGAACATGTCATAAAAAAAGGCCCAATTGTAAAGAATGGGGCTGCAAAAAATGAGAAACCCATAATCACTAAAGCTAAAAATCATGGAAAACAAGTAGCTAATACTCTTGAAGTTCCTGATGTGTCCCCTCCCCCATATCGCGTAGTAGGAAACCGAAATGGTGATGCTTGATAATATGCGTCGGTTACAGCAAGAACGAAATGATTCCTTCTTGGTGACAAAGGAGTCCAGTAAGGTGCTGGAGTATCATATTGAGAAAACGGATCTCTCCATTCAATGGTTGGGAGCGAGCTCCTCTTCGGGTGGTGCTATGAAGGAGAAGGCAATCAATAGCCAACAAGGTAGACCTCCTGATGTTCATATGATGGTGTCGTCAGTGAGCAAGAATAAAGAGGGAAGCTCTTCCTGAGACCGCAACAGTCTGAAGCAAAGGGCGAATGCCCAACAATGATTTCTAGGTTTTCCATAACCTTCCTCTCCTTTTTTGGTCTTATGGTATTATCAGTTGGAATTGTAGAGGTGTTAGCTTGAAATCTTTTTCCACTCTTATTAAAGATTTAAGACGTGAATTTGATGCAAATTTTTTACTTCTCTTTGAAACTCATATTAGTGGAGATTGGGGTTTGGAAGTCAGAAATAAATTGGAGTTTGAGAGTTGTTTTGTTGAAGATGTTGTTGGACATTCTGGTGGTATTTGGGCTCTTTGGGATTCGAGTACTTGGAAAGTTGATATTCTGGGTCATAATAGACAATATGTTCATTTATTGGTATCTTATAATAACTCTGCTCCTTGGCTTCTTACTGTATATGGAAGCCCCTAAAAGGTTAACAGAAAATTGCTTTGGAATAGCTTGAGTCTTTTGTCGGAAAATACTAATCATCCCTGGTGTGTGATTGGCGATTTCAATGCCACCCTCCATGATCATGAGAGGCGGGGCGGTGCCACTAAGATTGAGTCGGCGCTTACTCTAATTTTCGCAATTGCATTTTTTACTGTGGCCTGATTGATCTAGGGTTTGTTGAATGACCCTTTATTTGGAAGAGAGGTAACTTGGTGGTTAGATTGGACAGAGCTTTTGGCAATTTGGATTGGCAAATAAACTTTTTAGATGCTTGTATTAAACATCTTCCTATGTTGAAGTCTGATCATGCTCCCCTCTGCCTTAAGCTTTATTCTAATTTTGTGGTCAATAAATGAAAAATGTCTTTTCGCTTTGTTGCGGCTTGGTTAACTCACCTGAATTTTGACAGCATGGTTTGAGATTGTTGGAAGGTTGAGGCTTCTTGGACAGCTAGTGTCAATGATTTCCAGCGTGCTCTTAAAGATTGGAACAATATAGTATTTGGTGATATTTTTAAAAGAAAAATAAGAATTCTTCATAAGTTTCAGGGTATTGCAAATTGTCTTGCTAACAGCACTAACCAGTATCTTGAAGATATGCAATTTCAATTGTGTAAAGATTATAAAAAAATTCTTACTTAAGAGAAATTGTTATGGTACCAAAAATCTAAGAGCAACTGGATTAATTTTGGGGACCGCAATACAAGATTTTTCCATGGGTATACTATGATTCGAAGGAGAAGAAGTAAAGTTCTTATCCTCCAACAAGAGAATGGTTTGTAGATCACAAAAAAGAATGATATGGAGCAGCATGCCTTTGCCTTTTTTGCCAAATTGTATCCAGACACCCATGATAACCCTCCCTACATTCTTCGTAAAGACTTTTTGCCTCTAAATGAGACTGAGGTTAATATTCTCGGCTATCATGTGACGCATCAGGAGATTAAGGATGCTTTTTTTGGTATGGGAAGCCTAAAAGCCCCTGTAAAGGATGGTATTCAAGCTATTTTTTATCAGCAATAATGGAATAAAGTTAGGCCTGACCTTTGTAACCTGGTGCAGAGTATTTTTCACATCCGATCAGTGTTGAGGACTTTAATGAAATGTTCATCACGCTTATACTCAAGGTTAACTTTGTTTCTAATCTAAGACAGATGAGACCTATAAGTCTGTGCAACATTTCATACAAGGTTATTACCAAAATTCTTGCCAGCCTCAGGATTATGGAGAAATTGGTTGGTCCTACTTAATACAACTTTGAACCAGGAAGACAAGGTTCTGACAACATCATCATTGCTTAGGAAGGCATCCATTCGATGAGAAATAAAAAAGGAAAGTAAGACTAGATGGCTATCAAGATCGACCTTGAGAAGGCCTATGATAAACTTAAATGGTCTTTTGTTAGGGACACTTTAATTGACATTGGACTTCCCTCACATACCATTGAGCTTATTATGGCTTGTATTTCTATGGCTAGAATGAGAATTCTCTTGAATGGAGAAGAGCTGGAGGAGTTTAAAACAACTAGGGATGTTTGGCAGGGTGATTCTATTTTCTCTTACATTTTTGTCTTGTGCATTGAGCGTCTCTCACAATTCATTAACTGTGCTATGAATTATGGGTTCTGGAAGCCTGTTTATATTAAGAGAAGAGGGCCGTCTTTATCACACCTTTGTTTCATGGACGACTTGATTCTTTTTGCTGAAGCTAGTATGGAGTAAGCTAGTGTCATTAATAGATGTCTAAGTACCTTTTGTGAGAGTTCCAGGCAAAAGGTCAGTCAGAAAAAAATACGTGTTTTCTTCTCTAAAAATGTTGGAAGCCCAGTCAGAGAGGAGATCAGTGAAATTTTGGGTTTCACCAGAACTGACAATCTAGGAAAGTACCTTATTATGGATTAGCAAAAGAAAAAAAAAATGGGGGCTTGGGTGTTTGCCATGCCATGCTCTTAATAAGGCTTTCATGATGAGGGTTGGCTAAGGGCTTATTGAGAAGAAGGATACCATGTGGACAAGGGTATTGCGATCCAAATATGATGGAGGTGATGACACTATTCCTCGGGTAGGAAGAAAGCAAAGCAACTCGAACCTCTGGAAAGGAGTATGCGCTAATTGGGAGAATGTCACTAAAAATACCATTTGGCAGGTTGGCAATGGTAAAAGCATGAAATATAACTAGGTCCTAATTTAGAAAGTTTGGATATGCATGTTAATCAGGTAAGCAATAGAAGCATTGATTATTCTAGTAACCTTACGGATTTTTTTTCTCTATTTCAGGGGATTAGGACACTGACAAAGTCAAAGAATGGCTCCCAGATGATGTAGTCAGCAAGATTGTTGCGATTCCTCTGCCATTTCCTTGGAAAGATAAAGACCATATTACGTGGGCTCTCACCTCGGATGGATGCTTCAAACTCAAATATGCTTATTAAGATATCCAGAATACCCCTGACAGCTCCAGCAATATTTTTCATCCTTGTTTGGAGTTGGAAAGGACCTGAACGAGAGTGTTTATTCCTTTGGCTTATTGCTCATGACTCCATTCTTACAAATGCAAAAAGGAAGAGGCGCCATCTTAACAATGACGATCGTTATCTCCGGTGTAGAAACGATGTTGAATCCACTCTCCATGTCATTCGAGACTATTTTTTTGCTAGGAACGTTTGGTGAAACCTCCTACTTGCCGATCAATTCCGACATTTTCTAAATTCTGATATGTTGAACTGGCTGCAAAGCAATCTCTTAAAAAGATCAAAGTGGTCAAACCTATTTGGCATTGCAGCATCTCACCTTTGGTTTTGTCGTAGTAAGCTTGTTTTTGAAGATATGTTGATTTCTGCCGCTACAACTCTTATCCAAATTAAAGCTAGGCATGAAGAATATCTATATGTTATGAATGTGCATTGGAGGCAGAAGCATAATAAGTCAGCTGCTAGTACCTTTATCCGTTGGCTTCCTCCTCATGAGAATGAAATTAAGCTTAATGTTGATGGTTCCTTTTTTAATAACTAGAATAGTGTGGCATGCAGTGGAGTGTTTAGAGATCACTTGGAGAGATATATCATTGGTTTTTCTTTCAACTTGGGTAGCTATTCTATTATGCAGGAGGAAATATGAGGGGTTGTGTGCGGTCTCCAGATTGCCATGGCCAATAATTTCAAGCGGCTTGTTATTGAAACGGATTCCTCCTCTGTCTTTGAGTTTGTAAGAAATGGTTGTACTACAAGTCATTCTTGTGCATCGATTCTTGCTGATATTAACACTCATACCCAATAGCTTAATGTTTTCGAATGGTCATATACGTACTCTTAGAGAAGCAAATTATGTTGCTGATACGCTTGCTAAAAAGGGACAGACCCTCCTCTTTGGCCTTTATATTTTTGATGTTCTTCCTCCCGATATTAGCTTATTAGTTCTGTATTTAAATTGTTTTGGCATTTTGCATCCTAGAGGCTTTTAGTTCTGTTTTATTGTATTTATTTTTTTCTCTTCGCTCGGAGTCTTTAACT
>NC_029786.2:15004445-15005611 GCF_000816755.2 Arachis ipaensis
AAATATAAAAATATTTTATATAATTAAAAATTAATCATAAAATTAATTATTATATATAATATAATTAATTAATAATTAATTTTTTTACGTACATATAATATAGTTAAAAATATATTATATTATATTATATTTTTAATATATTAAAATTGAACATATACCCACACACATTCAACAATGTCGTGAGTAGGGTTGTTAGTTCTACCGTGATTTGGAAGGAATTAATACGATTCTTTTGCCGTTGTGATTAGATTTGATTATTTTATTTGGTCTTGGATATATGGGTTAATAGTTAAAGATTATAATCTTTTTAATTAATTTGGTGTTTTAAAAATTACGAATTAATCATATTTATATTTTACTGACTTTATTAATATTTTTTGTCAACGATTGATGACGTAGAGTATTAACCGATGATAGCATACAGAATACCTAACATATCTAATTGAACGCTAACCAAATATATTTATAAAAATCTATCAATTTAATCGTCAGGTCATATTAGAAATTAGAAATATAATTTATATATTATATTTTTAATATATTAAAATTGAACATATACCCACACACATTCAACAATGTCGTGAGTAGGGTTGTTAGTTCTACCGTGATTTGGAAGGAATTAATACGATTCTTTTGCCGTTGTGATTAGATTTGATTGTTTTATTTGGTCTTGGATATATGGGTTAATAGTTAAAGATTATAATCTTTTTAATTAATTTGGTGTTTTAAAAATTACGAATTAATCATATTTATATTTTACTGACTTTATTAATATTTTTTGTCAACGATTGATGACGTAGAGTATTAACCGATGATAGCATACAGAATACCTAACATATCTAATTGAACGCTAACCAAATATATTTATAAAAATCTATCAATTTAATCGTCAGGTCATATTAGAAATTAGAAATATAGTTTATATAATTAAAAAAATGGGACTAAATTAAAATTTTTCATTAATGTACTAACTAGTGAACATTCAATTAAACATGTCAAGTATTATATAGTTGTTAATTAATGTTTTATATCATCAATTGTCGACGAAAATTGTTGATTGAGTCACTAAAAAACAAATATAATTAATTCGTAATTTTTCTTTAAAAGATAAATTTGATTGAAAAAAAATTTTAGAAACAAATTTAAAAAGTATCCTATCTTTTATA
>NC_029786.2:15005720-15006625 GCF_000816755.2 Arachis ipaensis
TTTGGCGTCCAAGTTACTTTATGTTGATCCCTTCAAAGATCTCTCTATTTTACCTTTTTCCAAATTCAATTCAAAATTTCAAAATTCAAGCTAGAAGTCAAGCCAAACGTTTTCTTTGAACCGGGCACAAAACAAAAATCATACAAAGTTCCCTCTATATATATATGTATGTGTGCCATTGCTATTTTCTTCAAATCAAAATAATATCCATTTCATAAACTATAACTCTTTCTCATCATTTTATTTCCAACCAAACTTATTCAGTAGCTAGCTTTTTGCCTTCCAAACCTAAGACATTATTATTATTATAATATATACTTACATATACATATACACATAAAAGCACTTACAAATTAATTATTTTAAGAACATGTCTTTCTCTAACAATTATAGGAGGATCCTCTTGATTGCTATTGTGATTATGTTGGTAATTTTGGTTGCAAACCCTAAATCTAAGATATGACTTTTTTTTTTTTTTTTCATTTTTTCATTTTTTCATTTTTTTTCTTAACCATTGACACTACATATGTGCAATATTAATATATATGCCTTTTAATTATGGCAATCCCTGTTTTTACTTTATGGCTGGGAATTGAACAGCTCCCATTTAAATTAGTTAGCATATATAATTAATTATTTGTAAGAAACCAACATAGAAGTTGAATTTATTATTTAATTATTTGATATGCTTTGCTATATATAGCCTTCTCAAATAATTCTTTATGCTATCTTTTAAGGGTGAAAAAAAATGAAAGAATATATGTATGTGGCGGCTGATACAATAAGTAGAATATATTATATTAATATTTGAGGCAGTCATCCCCACAAAATTCTGAGAACTTGTTTATAACTCTAGGATTTATACATATTTTAATTTGCTTCATTATTATATTATATTATGTTAC
>NC_029786.2:15007118-15014782 GCF_000816755.2 Arachis ipaensis
AGTTTGTGAGTTTGAAATTAAATGGAAAGGTTAATATTGATTTATTTAAATTTATTAAAAAAATATCATTTAGGCCATTGAAAATTTTTATTTATTTGTTTGTTTTCATCTTAAATATATTGGAGATGTCTTTCATTTAATTTCATTTGTACGACAGTAGTGTCTTAATTAGTTCAATAAAAAAAAAAAAACTGAATAGTCTAACATAATATCAAAGTCATGCTATTTCTTGTTATTAAGAAATTATTTTTTTAGCTAACGAATTATAACTTAAATGACATAATCTTTTTATATTCATCTAAGAGATTATGGTTCGAGTCTCACTCTTAACTTTAATAAAAAAAATTTTATTTCTTTAAAATTATCAACTTAAGACATGGACTTGCGTTTGTTTGTTGTTTCATGTCCAGCCAAACTATCCATTAAAAAAAATCTTGTGGTATTTGTCACTTATTTTATACTTTTAATTCCAAATAGAGAAAATTTAAAGCACCAGTATTTTTATTAAAATTTGATCAACACTTAACTAATAAAAAAAATGAGTAATTCCACACTATTAGATATAATTTTATACCATTAAAAATATTAATAATAACTAATTGATAGCTACAAATTACAAAATTTTCTGATCTCCTAACACTCCTCTTCCAAATATATTTAGTTTATTTCTTTAACTAGTTTGTTTAGAAAATATATTTAAAATAAAAATGACAGATAAATTTTACCAAAATTTGATACAGGTCAATATTAATTAAACTGTTATGTAATTATATATCATTATATCGTCACACTTAATTACAAGTATATGTCATAACTGACGTATTTATATTTAGATGTCTTCACCAAGCAAAGAGTATTGTATTCGTGTCTATTAAATAAATTTTAATTATCTATTTATTACATTTATATTAATAATTCAGATTTAGAGTTTAAAAAAATAAAATCCACATGCCATTCAACTCTTTATTTTAGAAAACAAATGAAATGAATATAAAAAAACTTTATTCTTGTTTAAATTAGACCTAAATTAAACTAGTAACATAAAATTGCAAGTCAACATAAAATAAATTTTGGGACTCAAGGCAGAGAAGTCAAAGTTATGAATGAGACAATTCTCAAACATGAGACATGGCCATATATGTTGTCATGTATATATGAGAATACCAGGTCCACACGTTCTTCATGAAATACGAACAACTTGAATTCTCTGTTCCCTTGGTTTAGGGCAAAAGAATTAACTATTAGTTAAATACTATGAAATACAATTGCAGTATTTGTATGTTGGTCACATTTGAACACCAAATTTATTTATGAAAAACTCATTTATTACGTTAATATTAATAAAATATCAACATATTATTATAATTTATCAAAAAAATATATTTTATATGTATCATATCTCTGATAAATTTTTAGTATAGGTGTGTTGTCATATCTCATAATATTATTTCATTTATTAAAAACTTTTACCATGACCTCATTATTTAACAAATTTGAATGGTAAAGATAAAATTAAAATGAGTCTAAAGTTTTAAATTACTATCACAAGACCTAGTCTAGTATCTCGTTTAGTATTAACAATAAAAAGAGGTGGTATTACAAAATATCTCTTGCTTTTTCATTGGAAAGCTCTTAAAACGTGTAATGAAATATCCAAATTAAATGGCACTATCACACAGAATATCTTTACTAAACATGACAATCTTATAATTTTGTAGTGTCAACCCAATTGGACATCTATCATCGGATAAATAATTTCACATGGACCTACATTTGTTCGAAGCGGGATAATGATAAAAAGATACATGTTGTTCACATCCCTACCATTAGAACAATTGGCGAAAATTCTCACAAAACTGCATGCCATCAACTTCATCAAATTCCATGACACTCAAAAATTGACCCACCTTGCAATTATGAGTTTGAGACTTGGGGGTGATAAGACATAGTATATACTCGTAGTACACATTACAAGTATAATAACATTGTTCTAGTATGATTATGCTACGATAATTACGATATTTTAAAAAATATTGTTAAAATTAAAAATTATTTTTTATTATTAAATATAATTTTTTAAAAAGTGTTAAAAAAAAGTTTTACAAACTTGTAAAAAAAAAAATACTTTAATTTTAATAATACTTACATAGTTACTATAACTATGGATAGAAGTGAGCTAGGCTATTCGACGAAAATTTGTGGCTAGTCTCGTTTTAGACTCCGTTCGACTCGGCCATTTTACTAAACAGATTAGGCTCGAACTTTTTATAAAATCAATTAGTTAAAAAAGTAAGAATATAAGCTTTAAAAAAAATCTATGAAATTTATTGGATCGATTCGTCAAAATATTTTTTGTAAAAATAAATTATTTTTAATTTAGACTTTCAATTATTCACTTATATTTGACACAAAACAAAACTAAAAAAAATTAAGAGCTAATACTAACTACGATCGTAGTTTTTTTGTTCCAAGAAAAGGTTTATTGATTTTAAGTATGGTTATGATATGTGACTAGAGATTGATATATAAATTATTTTTTTTTACAAATTATAAATTATAAATTTTAGAATCTATTTTAGGTTAATTTAGATTTTTTTTAATTTATTATTTTTTGAATTTTAATTCACGAAACTGGCTTTTTAAATAGGTTTGTGGGCTTGTCGGGGTTTAAATAGACTGGACTTGAACCTAAAAAAAAGTCTATGAAAGGTAACAGACCTACACTTAGGCCGTCTATTTACAACATAAGTCAAATTCGTCAAAGTCAAAGCTCGACTCAGTTCGACCCATTTTCACCCCTAACTATAGCCATAGTAACATATACATACTAGAATCCACCTAATAACACATTCTTTAATTCTATTATCCATTACTGCATTTGTTTTTTAAAACAGGATAAGACAAGATATTAATAAGAATAAAACACAAAGGACAGAAGTACAAAATTTTGTATTCTTATATTCTGTTTGGTAATAAACTAGAACAAATTATGAAAATTCAATTTATTCTCATTTTTTTACTCAAAAAATTTGAAAAAAAAATATAATAATAAAAAATATAATTATAAAATATTAACAAAAATAATAAAAGAAAAAATAAAAAATAAATTGTATCCCTTGATAGTGTCTCTATGTCCTTTCTGTCAGGATGAACAAAAAATACACTAATTTAATGTCTCTAGACATAATCTCTCTATCCATGTCTCATTTGTCAAACACGATTTTTTTTATCTCTGTATTCTGTCTCAATGTCCTATCCTTGTAAACAAACGCAACATATGTTATAAGATAGGCTCTAAGGCTGTTTGTTTATAGGAACGGGATACTGAGACACAAAATCGTATTTGACAGATGAAACATGGACAGAAACATTATATTCAAAGACACTGAATTAGTATATTTTATGTGATAGGAAGGACACAGAGACACTAACAAATAACACAACTTTTTTTTTTATTATTCTTGTTAATTTTTTATAATTATATTTTTTATTATTATATTTTTTTAATTTTTTAGATAAAAAAATTTAGAATAAATTAAATTTTTATAATTTATTTTAATTTATCACTAAATAGGATAAAAAACACAAAATATTATATCTTTATTCTTTATATTTTATTCTCAATATTTTATCTTATTCTATTTTTAGAAATAAACACAGCCTAATATATCTTGTTTTTCGATAGTAATGGCGTAGGTGAGTAACTGATTGTTGCGTTCGTTTTTTGGTGATTAGGAGCTGCTCATTGTGTGTGATTATGTTTGGTTTGTCTTCGCAGTGGAGGAGTTTTGTCCTTTTGGTGTTAGTATTTAGATTTGTACACAATTGTTCATTTAATTTGCCTACTCTATAACTCAGAATCCTAACACAGTGATCTCGAATTTAATTCTGATATGGAACAAACCGATGCTAGAGATAGATCGCCATGTATAACTATTAACTAACCCACTTCAATATCTTCATCCAAGAAAGTTTATGTATAAAAATTTTCTTATTAGACTTTTGTTGCATTAAAATTAAAATAATAAATGTCTAAATTAATTTAATTTTTTTAAATATTATTAATAAAAAATAATAAATAATGCTGATTTTATAATTTTTACTGTAACAAAAATTATTTTTAGTAGCAATAACATAATAGTTCCTATATATTTTATTTAACTTATTTAACTTATGTTTTTGTGATAATTATATATTTATCATTATTATTACTTGTTATAATTGTAATTATATATTTTTTGTAGTCACTAAAAAAATTTTTATCAGCAATAATATAATTGCTGCTAAAACTTTTTAACGATAAAATATAAGACGGTTAATATCTAATTATTAATAAATATAATAACGACTATTTTTATTATTGTAGTTAAAAACAAAATAAATAACCGATAAAAATAATTTTTTTAGTAACGAATAAATAAAACAAAAAATATATAACATAATTGGGACTCAACATTATTAATTAGATGCAGGACTTTGGCAAACAAAACACTTCAAGAATTTGAATGTGACTTGTGGAAATCAAACATGCGACTTGCATTCTATGCTATTTTGTGAAAATATTCTTATATATGTGTCAATGTGTGTACGTATATATATGTGTAAGGCCTTGTTAATTGGTTCAGTGTAGAAAGCATTATTAACAAACAAATAACATACATGTGTGTGTACTTTGTTTTGATCTATTCAATACTTCCATGAATACAAATCAGCCCAGAAGATCACTTGTTTTAATTTCACTTTTTTTTTGAAAGCGTTTTCTTAGTCCAAACTCAATTTATTTGATTTGTTCAATATATACTACTATCGTTTAAGCCTATACATACTACATTTATAGTTTTCAACATTATATTCAATTCAAACTGCATTCAAAGTCAACCCTAGAGACAATTCTTCTAAACCAAATAGCTAGCTAGAAGCATATACGTACTAATTAATAACACCTCTAGCTATAAATATGTGTGTGTTGTAGATACACAAACATCAAACATCTTTCACATATATAACATCTTAAACTCTCCCCTCTCTACCACTATTCTTCTTAAGCCTTAGCTTCCAAATTCTGAACAACATAAAATATATATAGTGCATTAATTGTGTTACATTGTACGTTTGGCCCACTTATTATTCACTAGGCCCTAATTAGGGAATTCAATTAATTCAGTTTGACCTATTGAGATTTTAAAAGGGTAGGGTATTAATTATTAGATCTTCTAACATTTTTATTTTCATTTTCAAAAAATTAGTTTTGAACAGATAGATACACCTATTAGTTAAGAGACATGTCTCTCTACTCTAGCAATTGTTACTATTGGAGAATCCTATCCATTACTATTATGATTATGGTTGTCATTTTGGTTGCAAGTCCTAAATTTGGAGAAGCATGGAGGCCATTACTACAAGATGAGATTTTGATGCAAATGCTTCCAAAAGGCCCTCCAAAACCATCACATGGTGATCCTACAAATGGATAATAATAATAAAGCTAAGCAAGCAACAAGTTCTATCATTGAAAATGGAGAATTGCATGCAAACATGGATGAAGTAGTTAATTAATATAACTTGAGTGTTTGATGGTGTGTTTAGCTCAAATTTTCATTTGATTATGTGATACTCTTTTATATTATATATAGGGTAGGGTTGTTCTTATAATATATATAGTTCATGTTGATAACAAGTAGCTAGGGAATTCTTAGCTTTCTTCAATTCATCATGTGTAACAATTTTCAGTTGCATGCTGGTACTCTAGCATTTGATTCTTGAAGGTAGAATTTATAGATGTGAGTAGTTAAGTAATTAAAAAGTGATCTTTCAATTTTTAATCTTTATATTATTATTTGAATTCTGTCCCATGAATTTCTGGTAACATCATTAGCAAATTGAGAAGGAACCTTTTCTAGCTAGTAGCAAGCTAAGTGATCTCCAAAATTATTATAATTGATCACAAAAAATGCCAATTGTTGTCAGATTCTGAACCAATTTTTAGTTATAATTTGTATAAGACTGGAATAGAAAAAGAATTTGAGGATGAAGATGAAGATTGAAATGGAATGAGAGTAGCTATATAAAAGCGTGCCTTTTAAGCTCTTGATACCATGAATAAATTTAAGAGAAAAAAAAAATTAATTCTTCGAAAGATACACACTAGCTAGACTTTGTTTAGTTAGACGAAAGGAAATAAAAAGAAAGAAAGTAGAGAGGAAATAAGAGAAAGAAAAAAAAGTTAAATAAATTTTTATTTTTTTAGATATGTTTAAATAAAAAGAAAATAAAAAAATAAAATATTATAAAAAAATAATTTTATTTTTATATTAAAGAATGTATTAAAAAATATTAAAAATAATAATATGACAAATTTTCTATTAGTTTTTTATCTAATATTAAAAGAAAAAAATTTGGTGGTTCCTACAAACTTTTTGTACTTCAATATTTTCTTTCAAATTATTTCCTTCAACTAAACAATAGAAATTAAATTGATTAGTTTCCTTTTAATAAAATCATGTATTGATGTATGCAGAGGTCGCGACTCAGCAATCTCATAAAATAGGAAGGACGTTGATGGTTCTGCTGCTTCAGTTGTCAATTCCGATGCGGTTTGGCGTAAGACCGCCTCAGTGCTGTATAAAAACTGTGTATACGGGTTGGGATTATTTTCGTCAGTAACTTCTATTTCTCCATGTTGAGGTCATCGTCCGCCTCTGCCACTAATCAAGCCGTCGAGCCTGAAGAAGGCATGAATTTGAGGCTGCAGGTGTAAGGGCTCACCCGCAGCCTTTACCAATAAGCTCAAGAACTGAACAATTATCGAGAGAAGTATCAGGAGATCTTCACACGTGTGACGGTTATGGATGACCTCAGGTTGGAGTGAAGGGAGTAGCTAGAACAACTTCAGCGGATGAAGGCTCAGATGGAGGTGTACCAGACTCTGATGCGCGCCACTCGCATCATCCCTGCTAGTGGCAGCACCGCTGCTGGTGGTAGTGATCCTGTTGGTGGCACACAGATATCACTACCTTCTGCGCCGCTTCATCAAGGCCACGAGAACAATGACGACGACGAGGATTACCTGGATCTTTAATGATTAGTATTTCGTTTTATTGTTTTATTGTATTTATTTAATTTACTTGACTTTTAATTTATTTGAACATTTGATAATTTATTTTAAATAATAGGTTTCTATTATTTATAAATTGAACATTAATTATGTGAAAAATAAAATATTAAAATTGGCCATTTATTTCACATTTTTTTAAAATAAAATTGATGTTATTATCGGATTTACTGAGAAAATAATCTGACGGAAATAATGCAAAAAACAACATATTGTAGCACCAACATTATCATCGAAAAATTTTATCGGTAACTAAATAGTTATTCGAGCAGGTAACTCGTTGCAGAATTTGACAGTAATTACCGTCGGACAAAAAAATCCAATAATAAATATTTATCAACGATAAATTCAACAATACTCAATATTTTTCTTATAGTGACACATACAACACATTCAAATACATCTGAAATATTTTTCATTTTCTTTATTTGTGCATCATAGAGTTCCAGAAACACAGAAGAGTTTTAAGAACAAACACAAGTATCATTAATTTTTATTTTATCAATTTTATTTCTAATGAGCTAAATTAACACATACCATAATCGTGTGAGAA
>NC_029786.2:15014895-15017828 GCF_000816755.2 Arachis ipaensis
ATATATATTGAATAAAATAGATATAGACAAAGAATTTATCAAAAAATATTAATTAACTAGACTAAATTCTTGAAATGCTTTCTAATAACACAAATTTGTTTTTTGATAGTGATGATGATATTTAGGCTCTTTTTTTTTTGAATTTCTCTATTTTTTTTAGCCTTTTACTTTTTGAAACCTCTTTTACTTATATTGCTCTCCCTGTGAAACTTTTTTTTTTATTTTTTTTCTCTTTCTCTTTTTGTTGATACATCTTGATATTTATATAGAAAGTATAATTTAATTAATGCGATCTGAAGTAGAAAATTTATCTCCCGATACATGTCTTAGCTGGGATTTTTAAATTAACAACACATCTCAACTTTATTTTCAAGAATTACAATAATAGATGATGTCAACATGATGTTATAAATAAATGAAACAAATAATAAAACAATAATAAAAGGGAACCAAGATTAATTAATGGCATAATGTCATGAATGAATTAAAAAAAAAAACAAGATTACTTTAAGAAGAAAAAAAAGGAAAAAAAGAAACGTAAAAAGACAAAAGGAAGTAAAAAAACGACGGGAGTAGTTAAATAATCAAACTCTACACAATCTCCATAACACATACTGTTAGGAGTTATAGTGCAGCTGGTTAGTGCAGCTAGTGTGATAAGTACAGTTAGTGTGATAGCTGTTAATTCTGTTAGTTCTGTTTTTTGTTAGAGTTGGTTAGTAAGGGATCTAGCTGACTCAGCAGCTTCTAGTACCTTCCAGAGTTTGTTGCAGTCAGTTAGCTACACTTGTATACATATAAATAGCAATCACTCACATGCTGCAATTCAGTTGTTGATTTGAATGCAACTTCACGTTTTCTCTGCTTCTCTCTTTCTCCATCTTTCTCTCTGAATCTCTCCTTGAGGTCTGGTACCTTTCATTCAACAATGGCGCAAGGATTTATAGCCACTCCAATATCGATGAAGTTGGATGAAGATAATTTCCTGCAATGGAAGGATCAAGCAATCTCAACGATAGAAGGGAATGATATGCTGAGCCACATCACAGGAAGAGGAATTCTTCCACAGTTTGTGCAATCGAGTGAAGGAACAGACACCACAATGAATCCAGATTATCAGAAATGAAAGATGCAGGATGCTCTTTTCAAATCTTGGCTACTTGCTTCTATGAGTAAGCCTTTTACAACAAGGATGGTAGGTTGTGTGCATACGAATCAAGTGTGGAAGAGGTTAGAGGACCATTTCTCCTCTCAGATCAAGGCTAAGGTGATGTAGTTGAAAAACAAGCTTAGCTCGCTCCAAATTGGAGGATCTGTGACTGAGTATGTATTGATGATAAAAGGCACAATCAATGCCTTAGCTTCAGTAGGTGAGTCAGTAAAGGAAAGTGATCATGTAAACGCAATCCTACATGGTTTATCTGAAGAATACTCCTCAGTGTATACATCTGTTCTTGCAAGATCGGAGAGCATAACAGTTGCTGAACTAGAAGCCTTGCTGCTAGCACATGAGAGCATGCTGGCAAAATTCAGAAAACCAGAAGCGTTCATACAGGCAAATGTAGCTCAATTTGGAGGTTATAGTCAACAAATGCAAGGAAGAAGAGGAGGCTTCAGAGGAGGATTCAGAGGAAGAGGAGGAAGACAGCACAGAGGTGGTAGAGGCCCATCCAAAGAAGGAAGAATGATGCAAGAATCTGATACAAACAAGCAGGCCAACAGAGGAGGCAGAACGTATAATTCAAGAAGTTATGGATATGACAGGCCACAATGTCAGCTATGTAATAAATACGGCCACACTACAAGAACTTGCTGGTTCAGATACAGTGAGGATCAGTATGAGGAAGAAGGCTTTGGTGGTGAAAGTTACAGCAATACTGGGCGCAATCAGCACACTCAACCACAAGCAAACCTCAGCAATCTGATAGCAACACCAGCAACAGTTTATGACTCCAGTTGGTACCCTGACTCTGGAGCTACACATTACATGACACATGATGAGAAGAGTTCAAAGAAGCAAACTGCTGTAGCCAAGTCCAGCACAGAGGCTGAGTACAGGAGTATGGCAGAGACAGTGGCAGAGCTGGTTTGGATCAGGAGTCTGATGGCTGAACTGAAGCTAGCAATCCTTGAAGCACCAATGGTGTTTTGTGATAACTTGAGTGCTGTATTGCTGGCAGCAAATCCAATCCTACACTCCAAGTCAAAACACTTCGAGATAGACCTTTATTTCGTGAGAGATCATGTCAACAACAAGCAAGTTCAAGTAAGCCATATCCCAGGGTCAGTACAAGTGGCTGATGTCTTCACAAAAGCAGTTCCATCTGAGACCTTTCTCCATTTTCGATTCAAACTGAACATCTGTGATCAACAAGCAATTGCAATCACTCAAGAAAAGAAAGGAAAAACTAGAGATGATGTTAGGAGTTATAGTGCAGCTGGTTAGTGCAGCTAGTGTGATAAGTACAGTTAGTGTGATAGCTGTTAATTCTGTTAGTTCTATTTTCTGTTAGAGTTGGTTAGTAAGGGATCTAGCTGACTCAGCAGCTTCTAGTACCTTCCAGAGTTTGTTGCAGTCAGTTAGCTACACTTGTATACATATAAATAGCAATCACTCACATGCTGCAATTCAGTTGTTGATTTGAATGCAGCTTCACGTTTTCTCTGCTTCTCTCTTTCTCCATCTTTCTCTCTGAATCTCTCCTTGAGGTCTGGTACCTTTCACATACAATACATTCAAATACAACTGAAATATTTTCCATTTACTTTATTTGTACACATAGAGTTCTAGAAATACAAAAGAGCTTCAAGAACAAATACAAGTAAGTGTCATTATTTATTTTATTTTATTTTGCCAATTTTATTTCTAATGAGCTAAGTTAATACACATACTATAATCATGTGAGAAAAGAAAATATATATAATTATAATAA
>NC_029786.2:15017953-15021586 GCF_000816755.2 Arachis ipaensis
GAGTCAAAAAAGATTAATTAGATTGAATTCTTGAGATGCTTTCTAATAATACAGATTTGTGTTAAAATTTTTAGAAATTCTTTTTTATAGTGATAACTTTTACACTCCATTTTTTTAGCCTTTTATTTTTAGCCAAAAGTTACTTAAAACTGAATTGTCTTTAAGCTAGTGTGTGAGGCCTAAATCATCAATGGAACAGATTTGGACTTAGTCTGCGCTAAGCAGCTGTCATCCGAGTTGTTTTGTAAGAAGATGGGGGTGGTACCTGCAAAACACTCTGATACTTAAGTTAGCAAGAGTCTTAGCAGGTTTAAGGATATTGAAACTTAATTATACCTGAGGGTGTCAGTGTATTTATAGGTGATGAGCCAATAACCACCGTTGAAGTAGTTCCATTTCTGGTGGTGGATAACCGTCCCTTTATTTTAGGGTTGTTGAGATCTCTTTTCTAAAAATGGGGAAAGATATTAAGGATAAGTTATAACTCCGTCGGAGGGGGAGGGGTTATCACCCCATAGCATTCAGTCCGACCTCTCAAAAGGTCAATCATGTGAAAGATATCTTTTGAACTTTTATATACTTTTGGACTTGGCTTATGTTTTTAGGCCAGATATAAATAATTTTTTTTCTAACCTTTTTTTTCTTTTCTTCTTTTTGTTATGCATCGTATCTTGATATTTATAAAGAAACCATAGCTTAAGCAATGCTATTTAAAACAGAAAATTCATCTCCTATCACATGTCTTGACTGAAATTTTTAAATTAACAATACATTCTAACTGTATTTTTAAGATTTGCATGTTGTCATTTCTTTTTAGCAAGAATCTTGTCTTTCATCTTGCTTATGCTTCTTTTGTTTTTTTTTTTTTTTTCATTTTTTGACTTTTTTAAGATATCGATGTAAAAGGATATTGAAATAAAATTATTTTTGTATTTTTTTTTGTAATTTTTTTATTTTTTCTAAAAGTAAAAAATATAATTATTCGGACAAATTTAGATATAATTAACATTATGCTTCAAAAATTTGTATGTTATTTGATGTGCAACACAGAAATTTTTAAAAGATTATTATAAGTACTCAAAATATTAACTCATCCAACTAACAAAATACATTCGTATAAAAATTTGTGTACTATATCAATAAGTTTGTATTATGTACAAATTTTTTTGTGTTGTATTTTAAAAATTTGTATAATATATCAATAAATTTTTATGTTGTAACATCTTAACTTTTACACGTCATGATCGTACTAAAAGTGAGGCATTACTGAGCTGTTTTCCGTATTTACTATTTAATACTAAATCTTTAGTTCGATTTCGCGTTTCAATTTTTTGGAAAAAGCTAATATCATACAAAAGAATTCAAATGAAACTCAGATACAACTCCTATCCCTCTGTATAAAATAAAATCTTAACTAATAAAGGCGAGGGAATTTTAGGAAAGCGGCTCAACACATAAACTTAACTCAAATAAGACTAAAAATTGCCCGCAGCTTCAAACTGAGTCTTCGAACCTGTGTCACTGAAAGGGTGAAAGATTTTGGGGTGAGAACAAACAACGCGTTTTCAATAGGGAATGGAAACGGCGTAAGAGTAATGAAATAAAATGGAAATAATTAACTTTACTCAATAAAACTATATTTTTATCAAACCTTTTGAAAATACTTTTTACTATTACTTTATATAATTAATTACCTTCTTTAAATTTTCGATACACAAATTAATAGCACATGAAACAGATCAACACATAAATAAATAGCAATAAGACAAACAGCACAATCACAGAGAAGTAATACAAGCAAGCACAGCCAAATGCAAATGTGCAAACAAGGATGATGCATGTCTAATCCTATCGCAGGTAATGAGCTCATTTGTCGGTTTCGACCCGCACCCGACGCAATCCGACTCGCAAGTCAGATAAGGCATTCCAGCGGCATAACCTCTGCATGTTTCCACTTCTTACAAGCGCTGATTCTCCAGCTGAAGTATGCCGAACATGACCTCTGCAAGTACTTGTAGGCGCTGATTCTCCAGCTGAAGCATGTGCCCCTTTCTTCTGGAAGCCATTCCATATACACGGACATCCCCACGCAATCATTTACACATGAAGCTCACGGCTTAACATTTTCACATCAGCACCTTAACTATTTACTTTTCGTCACCCTCTCGTGACCTTTTACTCATTTCATAAATCACACGTGTCGTGTTCTCTTTTCTCCTTCTTTCTTCTTCTTAACAAACCAAACTCAAACCATAATTTAAAATAGAATCTCTCTTCAAAAGATTGAATTTAAAATATTATACTTTTCTTAATAAATCGAAAATCAAATACTATTCTTAAATCAGATTTGCTTTTAAATAACGTTTTAAACAAAGTCTTAGAGTTTTATAAAAATTTCGGTAGCATTTCCTCTAAAATTCGGACTATGCCACTCTTCGAGGGTCCAACCAAATCATTTTCGATTCTCAAAAATCATCCTTGATAAATCAGTTATTCCAAAATCCAATGTCAAATCATTTTACAAATCTAAAAGTTAACCAGGTTCAATTTCAAAATTATTTCTCAAAATAAGTCTGTAAATCAGATTTTTAATTCAAAGTTCGCTTTTTTAATGTAAATACATATTTAAATCAGGTTTTCAAAATAAAATCACTTTTCCGTATACTTTTACAAAAACTCGGACAAAACATCCTCTTAAAAGTTAGACTTCAACACCCCTTCGAGCTCCTTTATTTTCTCAATAATCAACCTACTTTATTTCAATTTAGTAACCAACGGTTTACTTTAAAATTCAATACAACAATTTCCAAACCAGCTTGCAACGGACCCACTATCATCAAATAAATCTCAGATAAACAACCAAACCAAAAAATTAACATGACTAAAAATTTCAGCAACAAACACAATCTCAATACAAACTCAATTCATGTTTCAGTTTAACAAACCACACTAATTAAACACCATTTACAACCACAAATCAACTAATCCTCATCAATTAGTAATACTACACACTTATGAATTATTTGTAATTATTTAATAAGCTTTTAGGCATTCTTAAATTAAAACATTTAATTTTAAAAACAAACCCCCTAATTTTGTACGAAATCAGAATCAACGAAAACTTTGGAAAAATTTTTTGATCAAGCTGCTGAAGAAGAAAATGTTAGAAGCCGTCTGTGCCTTCTAGAACTCCAATTTGCCGAACTCAAGGGGAAGAGAAGCTATATCACCGTCAATTTTTATCAGACAAAAATAACACCAACGTATAGAGAAAGAGAATACGACCACTCTTACCGAATTAGATTTTTTATTGAAGTTACGAATCTCGAAAAATTAAAGCCAAAAGCTCTCGGGTTCCATGGAGCTTACGTCCCTCTCTCTCTCTTTTTTTTCCTTTCTTAACACTAAAGGGAGAAATGAGATGCTGAAGATGATGATTAATGAAAATTAGGAAGCTTAGGTGACGTTAGTTTATATATATATAAACAAATATGTGTCATGGAAGGAATATCATTGGCTTTTTAATATACATACATGCATGCATAAGCCATGTGTTGGCTTTTCTTAACTTCTTTTTGTTTCCTTGATGAAACTGGTAAACCACCAAATGAATGGAAATAAGGATAATATTAA
>NC_029786.2:15022556-15029554 GCF_000816755.2 Arachis ipaensis
GTTACAACAATAATAATAATAATAATAATAATAATAATAATAATAATAATAAGTAGAAGAAGAAGGATAAGGGTATGTTTGACGTCCAAGGTACTTTATTTTGATCTCTTCAAATAATCTCTCGTTTTACCTTTTTCCAAATTCAATTCAAAATTTCAAAATTCAAGGTAAAAAGTCAAGCCAAACTACGTTTCCTTTGAACTGGGCACAAAACAAAAATCACACAAAGCGCCCTCTCTCTATATATATGTGCTATTGCTATTTATTTTCTTCATCTCAAATCGCAATAATATCCCATTTCATAAACTATAACTCTTTCTCATCATTTTCCAACCAAACTTATTAAGTAGCTACTAGCTTTTATTTTGCCTTCCAAATATAAGACATTATTATTATTATTCACATAATCAGAAAAGTGATACTATATATATACTTACAAATTAATTATTTTAAGAGCATGTTTTTCTCAAACAATTATAGGAGGATCCTCTTGATAGCTATTGTGATTATGTTGGTAATTTTGGTTGCAAACCCTAAATTGGCACTTATTATTAACATTAAATTTAGAATATAAATAGATAATAATCTTCATTTGTTCTCAAATATAGTAATAGATTAATCAAAATATGTAAGGAAAAATTAAATTCTCAGTTTAAGTTTAAATTTAGAAAAAAATTGCGCTTTCCGCAACTTTTTGAGTTTGAAATGGAAAAGGTCGGTTAATTATTGATTTATTTAAATTCATTAAAAAATATCATTTAGTTCATTGAAAATTTTTATTTATTTGTTTATTTTCATCTTAAATAATATATTGGAGATGCCTTTCATTTAATTTGATTTGTACGACAGTGTCTTAAAAAAAAAAACTAAATAGTGTAGCACAATATCAAAGTCATGCTATTTCTCGTTAAGAAATTGTTCAAAAATTCAAATTACCAACTTAAGACGTACTTACGTCAGTTTTTCATTTCATATCCGGCCAAACTGTCCATTAAATCGATTATTAAATTATTAAAAAGTAATAAAAATTGTTAGAGTTGACTGTGATAGTATCTCCCCCCCTTTTCTTGAATTCCTGCTTTTATCAAAAACTGTTGCGGAGACGGGATTTGAACCCGTGACCTCAAGGTTATGAGCCTTGCGAGCTACCAAGCTGCTCTACCCCGCGGTAAAGAGAAGAATTGACAACTAATGCACAAACAAAGATTGAATGTGCCCCTTTATCATTCTGTACAAATAGAATAAACCATTTGTACAGAATGGTAAAGGGGCCCTCTTATGATCGTTGATCATAAAAATGAATAAAACATTGAAGAGAATTTTTCAATCTACCCTTACCAATAAATAAAAAAAATGTTTTCAAAATTCTTCTAATTTTTATGTCTAGAAAACTGGCTTATTTAGTACTTTCTATTTTTTATTACTTTTCTATTTGAATCTTATTTCAAGATTTTTTCTTGGGCAAAAAACTAGAATAAGCCAACGTTGGAAATGTGTAATCTAAATACGCCAAAGTGAAAATCGTTTCAGCAATAAGCCAAACGTGAATTTTATGTAATTCGAACCAGGGTGGTTCGAATTAGGTGAAGAGGAGTTTTGTGTGTAATTCGAACCAATGTGGTTCGAACTCCCACCAAAAATTTCTTCATAAATCGAACCAGGTTGGTTCGAACCTTGGCTGCACATAGTTCGAACCAGGGAGGTTCGAATTATAGAGAGAGATCCGGCCTGAGTAATTCGAACCGTACTGGTTCGAATTATACAAACCATAATTCGAACCGGGCCGGTTCGAATTAGTGGGAGATAGACCTCTATATAACCGTTCTAAGCGTGAGTTGGTCTCATTAGACCAGTAAGATGGCTAGTGAGGAGAGTTTTGTTGTTCTGGTTCACCACAGAGGATCCATTAAGAGGAAAACTCGTTCCGGAGTAAAGTTCACAGATAAGGATCCTCTCTGTATTGTCGTGAATCCAACGACAAGCTATGATGACCTTGTTAGATCTGTGCTGATGAAACTTGGCCTGGAAGGTGCGAAGCGGGTTAAGAAGTTTTTCTATCGCATTCCAGTCACGATCCTGCACGATACGGTGAAGTATGATTGTCTCACGATTGGTAGTGATGAGGACCTGCAAGTCATGTTTCTTTGTCGGAGGCAGTTTTCGGAGGTGAGGACACCAGAGTTGCTCGCAAAGCTGATTGATGTGGTATCCAGCTCAGGGGGTTCCAACTGGAATACCACCAATGTAGCCACGGCAGCTGGCTCCAGTTCCAGGGCTGCCGTGGCTTCTTCCTCCGTCCCAGTGTACGAGCCAGCGGTCCAACTTGTCGCCTCCCCGTCTTTTGCTGTTGATCTGAATGACGGCATAGGCGACGAGGCAGGATCCTTTGATATTATGCCGAACGCTTTAGAGGGCGTTCCACCGGTTGGCGTCGGAGACGGAGTCTTGGGTGATGCAGATGAGGACGACGTCGAGCCGGATACGATTGAGGATGACAGCGGCGACGAGGTTAGAGCGACTGGTCCTGCATTGGCGGGCAGTGGTTCTAGCTCTGGCACACAGCAGTATCCACCACATTTTTTCTCATTGGACTTGGACGCCATGAGGCATGAGGGGGTTTTAGGGCACGCTGTTGGATTCGGAGCTAGAGATGCGGAAGGGACTGCTGGTCTGACAGAGTTCCAGGTTGGTCAGCAATTTCAGGATAAAGACGAGGCCCTACGATGTGTGACTGGGCGAACCGGATTGACTACTCCTTGTGGACTCAGCATCGTGATGAGGGTCGGAGATTCGGTCACATGACGACCAACATCTCCGAGTGTGTGAATTCAATCCTCAAGGGGGTCAGAAATCTCCCTGTAGCATCCCTGGTGAAGGCAACATATTGTAGGCTTGCGGAACTCTTTGTTCGCAAGGGGAGAGAGGCTGAGGCGCAGATGGGAACCGGACAACAATTCAGTCAACATTTCGTGATCATCGTCCATACCATGATCAGGCCACCTAAACTCACGCTGGCTCCGCCGTGTCCCCACACCCATCCTCCTCTCAACCCTACGCCTGTCCGGCACGTCCTCAGGACGATCCATGTCAGGAACTCACCCCGGACCTCGCTGTGACGCCTCAACTGGAACCAGAACTGATCTAGGATCCCCCAGCTGCGTGTCCGGAGACAAGAACCTCTTCCCATGCTGACTCCACCAATCAAGGAACTCATGCGACGGTCCGGGGTCGGCAACAACGTCGAACCTCAGCACACTCTGCTGACGAGAGTCCCAGTAGAGATGCCACTTCTCCAAATAAGACGGAAACCACCAATCGCCACCTCTACCGTCCTTGGACATCAGAAAGTCGATGTTCAGGGCGGGAAGCGGAGGGGGCTGCACCCCTCCAAACTGCGGAAGAACACGATCTATCTGATGCCACTCTATGACAGCAAAGTAGATCAGCGCGGTCACAGAGCGCCACAACGCCATATGCCGAGGCTCCAAAACCTCCGGATGCAAAACCTGAAGTACGTCGGGGCTACTGTACGGCATCCATATGAACTGCACAACACAAGGAAGCCATTCTTGTCAGGGCAACTGTTGGAACCAAATAGAAAGGCTTGATTATAAAAGGACACTTGTTAACTAGCATACTCACCTCCCTGTCCTGTAACCGGTCTATCCTGAGCCTCCACATCGCCACTCTAGGACCCTTCTCGCTCCCGGAAGGGTTGTAACCTGACCATCTGCAAGATACACATGTGTTACATCAACTGAAATATGTGTTTAGAGTATGCAATAGACTATTAATGAAATGCAGTGATGTGTGTAAAATTCAAACAGATAAGGCCGTTTCTAGTACCTCGAGGCCAACGGCCAGCTGAACGTCTCATATCCTGCAGGCCTAAACCGAGGAAAGCGCCAAAAGATCCAAGACTGAAGTAGCTGAAGCGGGCCGGCTAACTTGACGACATGTCTGTTCGCGACTCGGCACATGCAACGGTACAACCAAGCCAGTGCTGCAGAACCCCAGCTGTAGGTACCCAGCTCCTCCAGCCTCGCTACGTACGGAAGCCATCTGATGTGAATCCGGTTCCCGGACTTGTCCGCGAATAGCTGCGTGCCCAACAACATCATGATGTATGCACGGGCATATCGGCGCACAGTCTCCTCATCTGCATCCTCCGGGCACTCGCCAAAAGTCTCCTGAAACCAGCTGCAGTTCACGGCGTACTTCTGAACCTGACTAGGAGGAGGTATAACTCCGAGCAACTCCTGGAACCAGACCCAGGCTGGACGGCCACCCTCGATGTATATATGAAACTCTGACAGGCACCCGCTCACGTAACGGCCGTCCACTGGCAAACCCAGCTGGTATGCCACGTCCTGGAGTGTGATAGTGCACTCTCCGAACGGCATATGAAACGTGTGTGTCTCGGGACGCCATCGCTCCACGAATGCACTGACAAGGGCCTCGTCTAGCCGGAACCATCGGTCGTTCAACCTTGCAAGATGGTATAGACCTGCCATTTGTAAGTACGGAACGTATCTATCATCCAGTCGCATGCCCTGCTGCCGCCGCATGCTCCTAATGCATCGCTGGGGCTGCGAGTAGTAATGAACCGCATAGTTAAAACCAGCTTAAAAACTAACCACAACCGTAAGCAACGCGATAAATCATCAACAAACCATTCTGCTAAATAAAACCGCATAACATTACATGAAAGATAAGCAACTGGAAAACAAACCCATATACCGCACAACTAAGCCGTTAACATAAACCGGCTTAACGAGATCCACTAACAAGAAAAACCTTAACTAAACCGGTTTACATAAAACATATAGCGTAAGACAACTACAATCAAACAAGTCAAACAAATCACCAACATAAAACCACTAACGAAAACCACCTACCCTAAACCACTCAAATAAACCGCTTGCATAAACCACTCACAAAAATCGGTAACATAAACCACCAAAAAAAACCACTAACAAAAACCACTAACTTAAACCACTAACTTAAACCACTAACATAAACCACTACCCTAAACCACCAACCTAAACCACTAACATAAACCACTAACTTAAACCGCTAACTTAAACCACTAACATAAACCACCTACATAAACCACTAACATATACCACCATCTAACCCACATGCAAAACTACTAAGTCACAAATACCGCTATAATAAAAAATATTTCCGTACTAACCTCGTCGTTGATGACCCCGGCTATATGAGCGACTCCGTCCAAGCGATATAACCGTGCCGGATCGTCCCCCATCAGCAGAGTATTTCGTTTGGGTCTTCCTCGGAGAGAATCTGGGCGTTTTCTCTGAGATTTGGTGGGGTAGGGGGAAGGAATAATAGTTCGAATGAGGGTGATTCGAACTCCTTATATAGCCGAATCACCCCTAATTCGAACCAGCTTGGTTCGATTTATGAAGGACCATGCCAAGGGTAATTCGAACCAGCCTGGTTCGAATTACATACGTTGCACAATTGGCTATAGTTCGAACTAGAGGAGTTCGAATTACTTGAGTTAGTAGTTCGAACCACATTGGTTCGAATTACATACAAAGCTCCTCTTCACCTAATTCGAACCACCCTGGTTCGAATTACTAAGGTTTGTAATTCGAACCACCCTGGTTCGAATTACATAAAATTGATGTTTGGCTTATTGCTGAAATGATTTTCACTTTGGCGTATTTAGGTTACACATTTCTTGCCTTGGCTTATTCTAGTTTTTTGCCCTTTTTTCTTTTAGTGTCGTTTTTGTTCTATTTTCCTTTCTTTCAGTTAAAAAGAACTCCAAAGTCTACAATTTTGTAGATCACGGTAAGAGAAAGAGAAATTTCTAATATTTTTTCTATTTACTTTTTCGATATTTTTATCTATCTATCTATCTATCTATCCGAGTAATTAATATTAATTGAATTAAAATATTTTAATTAATATTAAATAAAATAATAGAAATAATAAGAGAAGAGACTGTAAGTGAAAATATACTGTGTATACTGTGCGTATGAAATTATATTTTTATTATTTTAAATATTATAATAAGTGATTGTGTGTATATTTTTAGTTTTTATTAATATGTATAGATAGTTCTAATTTAAAATTTTAAATATATCTAAACCAATTTGGATTTGTCAAGTGATTAGCTTAGTCGTCCGCTTAAATAAGTATTGGGGATTCAAATTCCATCTTGTACGTGTAGTAACTCATTGACAGCTAATTACATACTCTTAATAGAACTCAAATTTACGATAAATTAGTTCTTAACTTATTAGATATCGTGGGAAGTGAAGTCAAAAAAAGTTCTATACCTAAATTTTATTATATTTTTATCTCAACTGTTAAATTTTTCTGAGTCTATTATTGTATATACATTTTTCTAATCAAGTGATATGAGGATGTTTTTTTAATATATAGGACTATATATATTATTAATGTATATATAAATTATTCATGTCAATAAAAGAATAAATTAAAATCCACATGACATTCAATTCTTTACTTTGAAAAACAAATGAGATGAATATAAAAAACATTATTCTTGTTTAAATTAGACCTAAATTAAACTAATATATAATATAAAATTGAAAGTCAACATACAAATAAATTTTGGGACTTACGTACGGCACACAAGTCAAATGTTATGAATAAGACCCTTGTCAAACGTGAGACGTGGCCATATATGTTGTCACCTATCACATCACATCACATATATATGCTAATACCAGGTCCACACGTTCTTCCTCAAATAAGAATAACTTAAATTCTTTCAATGTTTGTTGCCTTGTTTTAGGGCAAAAATATTAACTATTAGTGAAATACTACGAAATACAGAAATATATTTTTTTTAATTATTTAATAAAATATGATATTTTATTTTATATTTTTTAAATAAGACTAAAAAAAATAAGTAAAAAAAATATTAAATAATAAAAAATTATACTTTATTAAATAATTAAGAAAAAAATTAAAAAAATTTACTCTCGTTTGAAATA
>NC_029786.2:15029747-15030163 GCF_000816755.2 Arachis ipaensis
TATATCCAAAAAATATAGAATTTAATCCTTGGTAAAAAAAAATAGCATAAGACAAATAAAAAAAATTATTATACAAAAATCAAATAAATCTAAAAAAATACTTGTTTGAAAAAAAAATATTAAAAATATAACTATTCATATTGACTTCTCTTACTAACTTAAATTTTAAAAAAAAGTGATATCGTGACAGTTAGATATATTTAAACACTATACTTATTTGATGATATATGTATTTTGATGTTGAATTGTGTTTTAACAAAAAAATAAAAATATTTTTTAGCACGTTTAAATACTTTTAAATATAATTACGTATGGGTGTTTTCGATCTTTTTTTAAACTATTTTATTTAAATGTGTTTAAAAAAATATGTATTATTAATTATTAATATAAAAGTCATTTAAAATAATTTATATAAT
>NC_029786.2:15030172-15031975 GCF_000816755.2 Arachis ipaensis
TATTATTAAATAGGAAAAAGTATCCTCAATGTTTGTTAAAAAAAAATAATAATAATTTTGTGGCTTAAGCCGTTATCAATTTTTTCCAATATATTTAAATGGTTCTAATTTTAGTTTAATCTATTTATCAAAAACGTTTACCATATATCATTATTATTTAACAATTTGGAATGGTAAAGATAACATTAAAATATATTTAAATGTTAAAAATAAAACTAATAGATAAACAGTGTCTTAATTCTTAAAGTTTTACGTCAAAATTGAAATTGCCCTTAACCACTTTTTTTTGGGTTCAAAATGGTTCATTAATATTATATTTAGTATTAAAATGATTTTTTTGACAAATTTATTTTCTATAAAATTTGATAATTTAAAAATAACCATTTTCCACATCTTTCTCCTTCAATACATTATCATCCTCCTTCCCACCTTTTTCCCTTATTTTCACTCTCTCCGAAGTCATCGTCCTCTGTTATCGGAGCTAACTTGTCATTTTTCTTCTTCTCTTCTATCGGCTCCCCTGTCACACCACTGGTGACTCTCCTCAAGCTTCCAACAACACCGCCCACGCCTCCCCCCTCCTCTCCTCCCTGCTTGCACCTCTGTATTGTATCCTACTGCCACCTTTATGTTGTCTCTTGCTGCAAGAATTTTTTCGTGCAGTGTTATTGCTATCCATATCCACTGTCACCACCACCACATTCCACCACCGGTTCCTAATTTTCTAAAGTTAGGATTCAAGGATTTTAAATTAGGATCTTCAATGATTTTTGAAGCCAAGTTTTTTCTGTCTTATTTTTCTTTGTTGTTGTTGCTCAAGAAAAATTTGAAAGATTTAAACTGTAGTATTGTTGAATTTGAAGGATTTAAAATGTGGCATTATTGGCAGTAGTGAATGGTGACCATGGAGAGGGAGGCATATAACGTTGAAGATTTTTTTGAATGAAAATCAAGTTACGGACAATTTCAATTTTCTCTTCAAACCTTAAAACAAAAATAGTACTTATCCCTAAAACTAAAATAAAACTAAAGTTATAAATATAGAATTCGTGATATTATTACTACAAGACCTGATATCTCGTTTAGTGACAATAAAAAGAGGCGGTATTACAAAATATTTATAAAATCTGTTACTTTTCTATTAGAAAGCTCCAAAAAATGTTTAATGAAATATCTAAATTGACAAACTAATTTGGGTTCGTCTAGTGGTTAGTTCATTAGTCTACTTAATCAAGTATTGGAGGGTTCAAATTCCACCTTCTACATGTAGTAACCTATTGGCCAACAACAAATTCTTAAATAGAACCAAGGTTCTGAAAATTGGGCCGGTTATCAAATCGTTTTAGTTACTGGTTTACTGGTTTAACTGATTCAACCGTAGAACTGGAATAACTATTTTATAATAAAATAATAAATAAAATATAAATAATTAGCCAAATTCATCAACCATGGCAAAGCTAAGTTCTCAAAAGCCTAGATGTCGACTCTTCATACATAGCCAAACAGTTGATATACAACAGTGACAGAAACCATATAATTATCTCACTAATTTGAGAACTTATGTAACACTTACAACTCTAATCATATTCATGACAAACTACAGAATATAACACTATCCAAAACACCTAAACAAACATGTCATTTGAACAATATAATACAAATTCAGAATCTCAAATGACAAAATCAAATAGTTGTTGGAATAAATTAATTTCAATAAGCCAGATCATTCATATTGAATCATCAAAATATATATCATACTTGAATGCGGAAGCGTACCTGAATTCATAAACATGAATCATACGA